>NC_037674.1:682038-785885 GCF_003255815.1 Theropithecus gelada
GGCGGGGGGGGGGGGGCCCCCCCCCCTTGGCTTGGGGGGGGGGACACTGCCCTGCGCTCGGGGGCGGGGGGACACTGCCCTGGGCTTGGGCGGGGACACTGCCCTGGGCTGGGGGTGGGGGGGACACTGCCCGGGGCTTGGGCGGGACACTGCCCTGGGCTCGGGGGCGGGGGGACACTGCCCTGGGCTCGGGAGGACACTGCCCTGCGCTCCGCTCGTGCGCTGCACCACGGAGGGCCCCGCGTTCCCGCCCCGCGTTCCCGCAGGCAGCGTGCAGCAGCCAGAATGCAGGTTTCAGACTCTGGGTTGTGGTTTCTCCACGTTTTACTCCCCTCGCCCACAAAACAGAGTGACATCTCCTGGCTTGTCGTGGGAGACGAACGCGGCAGCGCGTGTGGGGCAGGGACGGGCGTCCCGGGTGGGGCCCGCCGGCTTCCGGAGCCGTCTCTCGTCTGAGCCGGGGCAGGGACAGCGCTGATTCGATCTTGTGTATTTAGGGATATAGCCAGGCGAAAGCAGCTTTTGGAACATCCCCACTCTAAGCTGGGAGTTGCTGGCCGCTGTGACTCTCCGAAGCCAGCGGAGTTGGCGGCTCACAGGCTGTCCTGCGGAGCTAAGCTTCTGAGCAGGAAGCTTTTCCATATGCAACAGGCATTTGTACCTTAGGAACTGAGTACTGGACATTCAGGGATACAGTTGTCCCGATTTGGGGGAGAAATGCCAGCTCTTTCCAGGCCAGGCAGGATCAGGTGGGGAAGAAGCACAGTCGGTGCGTGGCTGACCCGCAGGCGCAGGCCCACAGCCCACAGCTGGACATCACCACTTCAGAACTGGAATCACAGCCAGGAGGTTTCGGAGACTGCGCCACTGATTTCCTGTGGTGCCTTCGAGCTCTGGGATCTATTGTTCTGCAAAATATAGGCTAGAAAACCGACTCAGTATTTGTGGGCAATACCTAAAAAGAAAATATTTGAATTTGGAGTGTGTACCTTCTCCTTGGGTCACATGGTGTCCGAGGGGCCTGGCAAAGGGAACACATCAGCTAACACACAATAATGACAAAATATCAACAAGAACAAGGGGCCAGGAACTCATCACATCCATGTAAGAGCAGAGGAAAGCAGGCCTCAGCGGCGGGGACAGACACAGCCCTGTGAGGCTCCCACGTGGCCTCGAGCCCAGCCCATCAGCCTGCAGAAAATGACTGAGAACACAGGCACCCGGCTCTCCTGGACCACTCAGCAGGCACAGGGTTACTCCTCACCCCAGGTACACAATCTCCTCCCCAAAAGCTTTCATGCTGTTAAGGGCTCCTGCCGCCAATGCAGGAGCTGGTGGTGGGATGAGGACCAGCAGCCACAGCCTCCAAGTGGGCATTCTCTGCCCTCGTGCACCCCACAGACCACCGTGAGGCAGGGCACTCACAACAGCCCACCTCCACCGCAGAGAAAGGAAGGAGGCGGAGCAGGCCCTGCAGGGAGGCCCCATGGGGTCGTACCACGCCCTGCAGCCCCATGGTGGGGCATCTGCCGCACACCTCTTAGCTTCCACCTGTTCCAGCCTCAGCTCAACTCTCTTATGTTCCAGAGATCCAAGTTGGTTAGGTGTATTTTCTAACTTCCTTGGTATCGCAGGGGACACCCGTACTTCATGTTTTGCTACTGTGCAAGCCTAGTTGGCATTTTTCTGGCCTCTTGTGTCAGCTTTTTTGGTGCCTCCTGCCCAACCTTGAAACTCTTGCCATATATTTTAGCATTTTGCTTCTGGAGGGTCCCGAGTCTGAACCAATTTCTGTTAGCCAGTATTTGCCGTGTCAGTGACCTACTTGAACGTTTTGGTGCTCTCAGCCCACTCTGTTGTACTTCTGGTGCAGAGTGCCGTGGGCCCGGCAGCTCTCGGCCCATCCAGGCTCCAGGTCACCTGGCTGGAATCCGTTGGCGGAGCCGATGCTGCAGAGAACCAGGGGCCTGCATGGCTCCTCTGCAGCTGTGCCCGGCTGGGCATTTGTCAGGGCTGTGCGTGGCCTCCGGGCATCAGCGAGGTGCATGCTGTTCTCCAGCACCACATCCTGGGGCTGTAGCTCCCTAGGGCAGTGCTGTGAGTTCAGGCAGCCGTCCTGTGGCTTGGGTGCCTTCATCTATTCCTTCCTATGTCCAAATGGTTTGGAAGTTACTCTGCAACATTTTTCCTTCACCCTTCCTCCTTGTTCTTTATTTCTTTTCTCCTTCACAGGCACACAAAGAAAGAAAAATACGTGTTTTTTTGGGCACGTAGTTGATTATGTTTTAAATGAGAAATGCAGAATTAAGTCCAAACCACTCCCTGACCACATTGCCCCAGTGCCTAGCTCTGAGGGTCAGCTCCTCATCTCCCACACCCTCCTCTCCTTCCACTCCTTGTCCCTAGAGCTCCCTTTGGCCTCATGTAAGTGAGATCATGCAGTATTTGTCCTTCTGTATCACTTACTTCGCTTAGCATTCAGGTTCATCCATGTCGTGCCAAATTGGCAGATTTCCTTCCTTTTTAAGGGTGAATAATATTCCATTTGTGTGTGTGTGTATGTATGTATATGAAACATGTTTTCTTTATTCATTCGTCCATTGTGGACACTTAGGTTGCTTCTATATCTTGGCTACTGTGGATAAGGTTGCAATGAACGTGGCCGCCCAGATATCTGCTTGAGATTCTGCTTCCATTTCCTTCGAATATAGACCCAGAAGTGGGATTTTCTCCGTCATATGGTAGATCTATTTTTAAGTTTTGAGCAAGTTCCATATTGCTTTCCATGTGGCTGTACTAATTTGCACCCCCACAGCATGCTGGGGTTCCCTTTTCTTCACATCCTCGTCAACACTTGTTATCTGTTGTCTTTTTTAGAGGAGCCATTCTAACAGGTGTGAGGCCGTATCTCATTGTATTTCTGACGTGCATTTGATGATTAATGATGCTAAGTAACTTTTTGTGAACCTTGGAGCCATTTGCACGTCTTCTTTGGGAAAATGTCTATTCGGATCCTTTGTCCATTTTTTGGTCAGGATATTAATGTTTTTGCTCTTGATTTGTATGAGTTCCTTACATGTATTCGATATTAACCCCTTAGGTATATGGTTTGCAAGTATTTTGAGTCTGTCTTCATTTTGTTGTTTGTTTCCTTTGCTGTGCGGAAGCTTTTTAATTTGATATGGTTCCACTTGTTTATTTTTTGCTTTTGTTACCTGTGCTTTTGGTGTCTTATCCAAAAAATCATTGTCAAGACCAGCATCAAGGAGCTTTTCCCTGTATTTTCTTCCAGAAGTTTTACAGTTTCAAGTCTTACATTTAAGTCTTTAATCAATTTCAAATCAATTTCTGTATATGGTGTAGGGTAGAGTCCACTTTCATTCTTTTGTATGTGGTTATCCAGCGTCCCCAACACCACTTATTGAAGAGACTATCCTTTCCCCACTGTGTATTCTTGGCATTCTTATTAAATATTAGTTGACTGTAACATGCATGGGTTTATTTCTGGGCTCTTGAGTCTTCTGTTCTATTGGTCTATATATCTGTTTTTATGCCAGTCATACTGTTTTGATTGCTATAGATGTGTAATATAGTTTGACATCAGGAAGTGTCATGCCTCCAGCTTTTTCCTTCTTACTCAATGTTGATTTGGCTATGTAGGGTCTTCTGTGGTTCCATATAAATTAGAATTTTTTTTCTATTTCTATGAAGAATGCAGTTGGAATTTTTTTTTCTATTTCTATGAAGAATGCCATTGGAATTTTGATAGGGATTGCATTGAATTTGTAGACTGCTTTGGGTAGTTATGGACACTTTAGCAATATTAATTCTTCCAAACCATGAACATGGGATATCTTTCCATTTAGTTGTATCTTCTTTGATTTCTTCATTCGTATCTTACTGTCTCCAGTGTACAGATCTTGAAACCTCTTTGGTTAAATTTATTCCTACGTTATTCTTTTTGATGCTATTATAGATGGGATTATTTTCTTTCTTTTTCGGATAGTACATTGTTAGCATATTGAAATAAAACTGATTTGTTTTGTATGTGCTCTGATTTTGTATCCTACGAATTTACTGAATTTGTTTATTAGTGTTAGCAGAGTTTTGGTAGAGTCTTTAGGGTTTTCTCTATATGAGATCACATCATCTGCAAACAAATAGAGTTTAACTTCATCCTTTCCAATTTGGACATTTTAAATGTTTTGTTGTTGTTGTTGTCTGATTGCTCTCTCTAGTACTTCTGGTACTATTTTGAATAGAAATGGTGAGAGTGAGTGTCCTTGTCTTGTTCCTAATCTTAGAAGAGAAGCTTTCAGCTTTTCACTATAGAGTATAATGTTAGCTGTGGGCCTTGTTATATATGGTCTTTATTATGTTGTGGTACATTTATTCTATACCTTATTTGTTGAGAGCTTTTAATTATGAAAGGATGTTGAATTTTCTCAAATGCCTTTTCTGCATTCATTGAGATGATCCTATGATTTTTATCCTTCATTCTGTTAAGGCAGTGTATCACATTTATTGATTTGTGTATGTTGAACCTGTCCTTGGATTCGGGAATAATTCCTACTTAATCATGGTATATGATCCTTTTGATGTGCTGCTGAATTCAGTTTGCTAGTATTTTGTTGAGCATTTTTGCATCTATGTTCATCAGGGATGTTGGTCTGAAATTAGTTCTTTCTTTCCTTTTCCTTTTCTTCCTTTCTTTCCTTCCCTCCCTCCCTCACTCCCTCCCTCCCTCCTTCCCTCCCTTCCTTCCTTCCTTCCTCTTTCTTTCTCTCTCTCTTTCTCTCTCTCTCTCTCCTCTTTCCTTTGTTTCTTTTTTTTGTAGTGTCCTTATCTGGCTTTGGTATGAAGGGTAACACTGGCTTTATAAAACAAGTTCATTTTTTGCAAAAGTTTGAAGTTTTGCAAAAGTTCCAGGATTGGCATTCTTTAAATGTTTGGTAGAATTTACATGTGAAGCCATTGGTCCTGAGACTTCCTTTGTTGGAAGGGTTTTTGATTAGTGCTTCAATCTTCTTACTTCTTATTGGTCTGTTCAGATTTTCTGTTTTTTCTTGATTCAGTCTTGGTAGGTTGTATGTTTCTAGGAATTTACCAGCTGCTTCTAGGCTATCAATTTGTAGGCATGTAATTGTTCACAGTAGCCTCTTATGATATCAGTTGTAATGTCTTCTTTTTCATTTATAATTTTATTTATGTGAGTCCTCTCTCTTTTTTTTCTTGGTATGTCTAGATAAAGTTCCATTAATTTTGTTCATCTTTTCAAAACCAACTCTTGGTTTTGTTGATCTCTTCAGCTGTCTTTCTACTCTCTGTTTCATTTCTTTCTGCCATATTTTTTTCCTTCTGTCAACTTTGGGCTTAGCTGGCCCTTCTATTTCCTTGAGGTACAAAGTTAGGTTGTTTATTTGAGCTCTTTCTTCTTTTTTACAGTTTTATTTTATTTTTAATTAACAGATAATCATTGTATGTATGTATGGGGCACAATGTGGTTTCAATTCATGTTTACACTGTAGTGTGATCCAATCAGGCTAATGATTTTGAGGTAGGTATTTGTCACTAGAAATTTCCCTCTTAAAACTGCTTTTGCTGTGTCCCATAAATTTTGGTATGTTGTGTTTCTGTTTTTGTCTGTCTCAGGATACTTTCTGATTTCCATTTTATTTCTTTTATGACACATTGGTTGTTCAAGAGCGTGTTGCAGCCGGGTGAGATGGCTCACACCTGTAATCCCAGCACTTCGGGAGGCCGAGGTGGGCGGATCACGAGGTCAGGACTTCAAGACCATCCTGGCCAACACGGTGAAACCCCGTCTCTGCTAAAAATACAAAAGTTAGTCAGGTGTGGTGGTGCTTGCCTGTAGTCCCAGCTACTCGGGAGGCTGAGGCAGGAGAATTGCTTGAACCTGAGAGGCAGAGGCTGCAGTGAGCCGAGATTGCGCCACTGCACTCCAGCCTGGGTGACAGAGCAAGACTCCTCAAAAAAAAAAAAAAAAAAAAGTGTTGTTTAATTTTTACATATTTATCAATTTCCCTATTTTCCTTCTGTTATGAATTTCTAGTTTTATACCATTGTGTTTGGAAAATATACTTGATATTATTTACATCTTCTAAAATTTGTTAAATTCAAGCATGGTGGCTCATGCTTATAATCTTAGTGCTTTAAGAGGTTGAGGCAGGAGGATCACTTGAGACCAGAAGTTCAAGACCAGCTTGGGCAACATAGCAAGACTTCCATCTCTGCAAAAAAAAAAAAAAAAAAAAAAAAAAAAAAAAAAATTAGCTGGACGTGGTGGTGCACACTTGTAGTCCTAGTTACCCAGGAGGCTGGGGCAGGGGGATTGCTTAAGTCCAGGTGTTCAAGGCTGCAGGGAGCTTTGATTGGACCACTGCACTCCAGCCTGGGTGACAGAGGGAGACTGTCTCTAAGACAAAATTTTTTAAAAGAAATAAAATTTGTTAAGACTTGTTTGTGACCTAATATGTGATATATCCTGAAGAATTTTTTGTGTATGCTAGAGAAGAATGTCTGTTTTTCGCTTTTGGGTGGAAAGTTCGGTCTATCTCTGTTAGGTCCACTTGGCGTACAGTGCTGTTCAGGTCTGCTGTTTCCCGTCTGGATGTTCTATCCATTATCTTAAATGGGACATTGAAGTCCCCTATTACGTTGCATTGCTGTCAGTTTCTCCCTTTTGCTCTGTTAATACTGCTAGTATAGTTCGGTGCTCTGGTTTTGGGTGTGCACTTACTTATAACTGTGATAGGTCCCTGTTGAATTGACCCTTTTATCAGTGGAAGAGGGAGGGTAATGGCCTTCTTTGTCTCTAGAGACAGTTTTTGACTTAAGGTCTATTTTGTCTGATATAACTTTAGCTATCCCTGCTGTCTCTGTTACCATTTCCATGCAAATGGAAACCAAAAGAACTTTTGCCTTTCTGTCTGCTCAGTGTCCCACCTATCTGGAATTTACATGATGGCTAGCTGTAAACCTGTGTGACCATGGAGGGGCGATGCATGAAGATCAGAGGTCCCCTAGATAATTTCCTTGGGGGCTACCCCCAAAATCTTTCCTTTCTTCTCCCAAGAAGCGATGCTGACCTGCTGTTTTGCAGGCCCTGTTCATGCGTTTTCTGCTCCTCCTTCGCTCAGCAGGTATTGCTTGCCCTGCAGAGCACTGAAGAAACCAAGAGAGGCACACCACGCTCACAGGAGCTCACAGCCGGACTCCTGCCAAAGAAATCGGAGGCACAGAGCGTGTGCTCGACTGGAGGGGAGTGTGGTGGTAGAACGGTGGCTGCTCTGTGAGGCGGTGCCTGGGAAGCTAGGTGGTGCGTTCTGTGCCTGGGACGCGGTTTGGGTGTAGGAAGAGGTGTGCCGTATTTCCCAGAGCATGGGCAGGAAGAGAACCTTTATACAGTCCTTTAAGTCAGTGGTCCTAGCCTTTTTGGCACCAGGGACCAGTTTCATGGAAGACAATTTTTCCATGGACCGTGGGGTGGGACATCATTCTGGGATGAAGCTGTTCCACCTCAGATCATTGGGCATTAGTTAGATTCTCATAAGGAGTGTGCAGCACAGATCCCTCCCATGTGCAGTTCAGAGTAAGGTTCACGCTCCTATGAGAATCTGATGCTGCCGCTGACCTGACGGGAGGCAGAGCCCAGGCGGTCATGCTGACTTGCCCAGCTCACCTCCCACTGTGCGGCCCTGGTGCTAGTCCGTGGCGGGGTTGGGGGCTTGGGGACCCCTGTTTTAAGGCATCTTTTAAGACTTTTTATTATTTTTACTCTTGAGGCCCATTTATCAGAATTTTTTTATTTCTAATAGCTGAAAATTCTGTTTCTTAAGCATAGAAATTTAGGAATGTCCATCATTATATCTGAAGTAATGAACTCATCTTCTTCTAGAGCCATGTAGTTGAAAAAGTTTTATTCCACGTCCTAGAGGCTGATCATCAGCGTGCTCTTCCATTTTTTAAATGGCAAGTGACGGTTTCTCCTCCCACATGGTGTGTGGGGCCCCTGAGCTGGTGGAAGAGGGTGGGTTTCTGAGCAGGGACAGCTGCATCCACATGTCCTAAGCACTCACTGTGGGCCACAGAGATGCTCATGTGTGGATCACTTGCAAGCCGGTGTGTGTGACGAGGGAGGGGAGAAAGGTGTTGATGGTGGCAGCGGGCAGAGCGAACTTAGCGCGGGTGCTGGGGTGCCAGTGAGACCACGATGAGCCTGGCTGTCCTCAGAGGGCCGTAGCTGTCTGCCTTGTCGTTTACTCATTTGTGTGTTAGGTGCTAGGACTCGATTTCATGATGTCCACGGACCTCCTCCAGAGCTGAGGGCTCCTTGAGGTATGGAGTGCAGTTTTCTGATTTTACAGACGAGCAAACAAGGCCCCGCGAGGAGAGAGGAGGTGCTCTGGAGTAAGAAAATGCTGGTCTGCATCCTGGGTGTGCGTGTCCTTTGTTTTCTGACACAGGGACAATTACTTGGTGTTGCTGAGACTGTTTCCTCCTCTGCACCGTGGGTTATCATCGTTCTACCTCATGCAGTCGCCGTGAAAGGTGCAGATGGTGTGTGCAGAGCACTTAATCCAGGGCCAGGTGCACAGCAGCGGGTGCTCAATAACAATTAGTTATTTTTGCTGCTATCCAGTCCTGCTGACCAGTGGCCGGCAGTCATGGCGCATCACTCTTGTTTGGTTTTTGTTTGAGACAGTGTCTTGCTCTGTTGCTGAGGCTGGAGTGCAGTGGTGCGATCTTGGCTCCCTGTAGCCTCTGCCTCCCGGGCTCAAGCAATTCTCCCACTTCAGCCTCCCGAGTCACTGGGACTATAGGTGTGCGCCACCATGCCTGGCTATTTTTTTTTTTTTTTTTTAACTTTTAGTAGAGATGTGGTCTCGTGATATTGGCCAGGCTGGTCTTGAACACCTGGCCTCAAGTGATCCGCCTGCCTTGGCCTCCCAAAGTGCTGGGATTACAGGTGTAAGCTACCGTTCCAGGCTGGCTTTTTGTTCTTTACTGGAAGTCTCTTTTCCCTGCAGACAAAGTTAGCCCAAAGGTTAAGCCAGAAGAAAGGAACGTGTCAGAGTGAGGTCACAGGGCTGGCTTGGAGCAGACGGCATCCCTCTCTGCTCGTCCCTGCAGTGACTTCCTCCTGTCATCCAGGGGCTGTCACATCCTGTTCTTCTCATGAAGACTTAATTAAGTGCCAAAAAAGAGACATACCGACGTGGGAAGTGTCTTCGCCTTGCGCTGTGTAGGGCAGAGAGGGCAGCCTGGCTCTGGCGCCTGCTCACCATGTCCAGCCGGTGAACCTCCACTCTTGGTGCCATGGCTGTCAAGTCGGGGATGAATGCCTGCCCTGCCTGCTTCCTGGGGCCACCCTCGGCATTGGATAAGGAAGTATCCTTAAAATGGGTCCTAAACTGGCCGGGTGCAGTGGCTCATGCCTGTAATCCCAGCCCTGTGGGAGGCTGAGGCGGGTGGGTCACCTGAGGTCAGGAGTTGGAGACCAGCCTGGCCAACATGGTGAAGCCCCGTCTCTACTAAAAATATAAAAACTAGCCGGGTGTGGTGGTGGGCACCTGTAATCCCAGCTTCTTGGGAGGCTGAGGCAGGAGAATTGCGTGAACCCAGGAGACAGAGGTTGCAGCGAGCTGACACAGCGCCACTGCACTCCAGCCTCGGCAGCAGAGTGAGACTCCGTCTCGGAAAAAAGGGTCCTAAACTGAGACTGAAAAGCAGAGAACGAACAGAAGGAATTATTAGAGTTTGGTAGCAACTTACTGGATTTTAGGTATTTACATTTAAAACAAAACAACTCTTAAAAACTGAAACTGTGAAAAGCCAACACCTAGTATCACATTTCTTGAAAAAGGAACTTTGAATCTAGTAGTACACATTATAAATGAAATAATTTTAGTCAGAATTTGAGTTTCAGGTAATAACTGGTAAAGGGAGTCAGGTTCTGTGAGATGGAAGCCATGAAAAAATGGAGTGAAAGTCCCTTTAGGGGATTAAGAAATGAATAATGCATGCTAGCGTTTAATTTTCCACTTGTTCTCGTTACATTCTTTTTGTATTTTTTTTAAAGAAATTTATTGATGTATAATTTAAATACCATGGTTTCACCCTTTGGAGATGTACGATTAAATTATTTTTACCAGATTTAGAATTCTGCAACCATTACAAGTTCTAGAACATTTCATCACCCCATAAGGATCCCTGGGACCTGTTTCTAGTCAACCTTTGTTGCTTTCCCCAGCCTTGGGTAGCCCTGATCTTTGTGTTTCTCTAAATTTACTTTTTCTGGAATGTTCATGTAGATGGACCGACCCCATCTTTTGCGTCTGGCTTCTTTCCCCAGCATCACTTCTAAGCATTCATCCATGTACGAGCTGTGCCTATCCCTTCACCACAAATGGACATTTGGAATGTTTCCAGTTTTTGCCTCCTTTGTATAATGTTGTTATGAGCATCAGTGCTTTGCGTGGACGTATGTTTTCATTTCTGTTGGGTGGATTCCTAGTAGAATTGCTGGGCTCATATGGTAAATTTATGTTTAACTTCGTAAGAAACTGCCAAACTGCTTTCCACAGTGGCTAGCCCATTTTACATTCCCACTAGCAATGTATGAAGGCTACAGTTCGCCACATCTTGGCCTTTTCCCATATTTTGTCTTAGAAATTCCACTTCGATTTGAATTATAATCAAATAGAAAAGATGCTTTTGTGGTAACACGGAAGTCTCAATTTGATGAAGTGTTGGACTGTGTACCTTTGGTTTAACAGCAGCCTAGTAACTGGGAGGAATTGATTTATGTTGCTGAACGAATGGGCCAGTTGCCAAGGGAGCATGTGGCAAATAATTAATGACAGTTTGCTATGGCCTTTCTTAGAGAACATGCTCTATCCGGCCCTCCGCTGCTTTATCAGGGTCATCTAATGATTTAGCAAATGCAAGCAGCTTCCCTAAGAAGGCAGGTTGCTGGTAGCTGTATGTGTCTGTGGGTGTCCAGGCCTGAAGCATCCAGACCCGTGACTCGTCATTTGAATAGATGTGTACACAGTGGCAGATACAGGCCCCTCACGTCCACGCAGGCCTTTGTGTGTGCTAACTCCCTCGCGGCTGGAACGCAGTAATTTCCTGTGCTTCTTTCCAGATCGTGCACAGAACGCTGGCGGCCATGCTGGGTTCCCTGGCGGCACTGGCAGCGCTGGCTGTGATTGGCGACGTAAGTTGTCACAGTCCCAATCCCTGGCTCACCACTCAGTGGAACGTCAGCTCAAAGACGTTCCGGGATTCAGGCTTTCGCTGTTTTTTTCACTATCTTATATCCCACGTCCATGTTTTTGTCCAGGAACCAGGCTAGAGGGATGAACTAACAAGCTACAGCATGAAGAGTATTTTTCATAGGTTTTGTCACACACTCACATGTGATTGTGATTCCTCACCGTGCCTGAGGAAAGGCTGCTCATGGGCATGTCTGCCTAGGGCTGAGGAGCTGGGCTGTGGTGGGGCTGGAGCTGGGTGTTGGAACTAGAGGGGACCATCCTAGCTGGTGCAGAAAGGTGGGAGTCAGTGGGGTCAGGGTCTGTCCTGCAGAGATCAGGAGGCCCCTGGAGAGGTGTGTTTGGGGATGAGGGTGTCCTGTTTGGATCTGAGCAGGGCCTCTCTGGCAGCGACATGGGGAACAAATGTAGGGAAACAACAGAGACCAGTGGCCACTGGGGATTGAGGCCCAGAGTTGTCTGAGAGGCAGTGCTGGAACCCAGCTGAGAGTGGGACAGGTGGCCATGCCAGTTCCTGTCATCTGGCCTCAGGCACGGCGCTGCGGAGAGCACATACAGACACCACTGGGAATGCAACCAGGGCCAGTCCTGCATGTGGGAGCTGCCAGAGGCAGGGGCTAGAAAAAATGTATCACTAAATGCATAAGTTTGACATTATAGATGTCCTGGGTCAAGACTGTTTTTCAGCAACGATATAATCTAACTTCAAAGGCAAGTGGATGGTGAGATTTCCAACCCTGGTCCACCCACTGAGTGGGTCTGCAGCAGGGGGCAGTGCGTCGTTAGGCTCATCACTGGGATGGCGGCGCACGGATTAATTGGCAAATTTGTGCTTTGATTGCAGAGACCCAGCCTGACCCATGTGGTGGAGTGGATTGATTTTGAGACGCTGGCCCTGCTGTTTGGCATGGTAATCACAGCCCTCCCTGTGGGACTGGGCTCCACGCCTGCGGTAACCGGGCCTTCTGTGGCCTCCACTGCTGAGGATCCTTCATTATGTTAAAGACACAGTGCCTAGGGCTTGACTGAGAAGTGTCAGTGCCGGTTATCGGGAGAACCCGCTCCCGATGTTTAACGTGTTCTTTTCTATTTCCTAAGTGTCTCCGCTGGGTTGAGAAATAAAAGGAAAGAACACAAGAGAGAAATTTAAAGCTGGGTGTCCGGGGGAGACATCACATGTCAGCAGGATCCGTGATGTTCCCCGAGCTGTAAAACCAGCAAGTTTTTATTAGCGATTTTCAAAAGGGGAGGGAGCGCACGAATAGGGTGTGGGTCACAGAGATCACATGCTTCACAAGGTAATAAAATATCACAAAGCAAATGGAGGCAGGGGAGATCACAGGACCACCGGATGGGGAGAAATTAAAATTGCTAATGAAGTTTCGGCATGCATTGTCATTGATAACATCTTATCAGGAAACAGGGTTTGAGAGCAGACAATCTGACCACAATTTATTAGGTGGGAATTTTCCCATCCTCGTAAGCCTGGGAGCGCTATAGGAGACCGGGGTTTATTTCATCCCATTGGCTTCAACCATAAAAGACGGGACGCCTTAGAAAGGGGCCGTCTACAGGCCTACCTTCAGGGCGCATTCTCTTTCTCAGGGATGTTCCTGAGAACAAGAATTCAGCGATATTTCTCCTATTTGCTTATGAAAGAGGGGGAATGTAGCTCTGTTCCGTCCGGATCACCAGCGGCCAGTTCAAAGTTACCTCTCTTGTTCCCTGAACATTGCTGTTATCCTGTTCTTTTTTAAAGATGCCCAGATTTCATATTGTTCAAACACACATGCTCTACAATTTGTGCAGTTGATACAATCACAGGGTCCTGAGGCGCGACATTCATCCTCCTCAGCTTACAAAGATGATGACGGGATTAAGAGATTAAATAAAGGCAGGCATAGGAAAACACAGGGGTATTGATTGGGGAAGTGATAAGTGTCCATGAACTCTTCACAATTTATGTTCAGAGATTACAGTAAAGACAGGTGTAAGAAATTATAAAAGTATTAATTTGGGGAACTAAAAAATGTCCATGAAATCTTCACAATTTATGTTCTTCTGCCGTGGCTTCAGCCGGTCCCTCCGTTCGGGGTCCCTGACTTCCCACAACAGCGGGTCTCCGGAATCTCTCCTGAGGAGGAACGGAACGGGGCTATGGTTTGTTAGCTGGAGAATTCCAGCCCAAGGCATATCTGACGATGAAATCATATTGCCATTTAGAAAAGCTAGCAATTCTTTTGAGTTACTGCCCTTAAAATAAAAAAATGGACTATCCCAAATAAATAAACCATGTAGGAGTTTCAGTGGGAGAGAGAGTACCTTTCATGATGTGAGTAAAGGAAGGTGTCACTCCTAAGCAGTCGTTCGGGTGTTTGCTAATTGATCATACTACCCAGTGGCCACTCTGTGCTGTGAGGAATGCCACCAGCGCCACCTGCAGGAACTCGAAATGCCCAAGCGGGCTAGTGTGGGACACGAGTCATGACCCAGCTTAACGAGAACCAGTGGAGCCTGGTCAGGGCCTGGCAGCAGGGGCAGCCCACGTGTTCCTGAGCAGACCCCAAACAGTCCAGTGGTCTGCAGGAGGGCTCTTCCTCTCTGGGCTGGAAGACTTGCTCTGTGTACAGCTGGGCACTATAGATCCTCATTTTCCTTGCTAACGTTTCATCCCTCCCAAGGCTGGCCAACGTAACAGAAGGCCCAGCTACATTAGGCTTCCATGTGACCTGACTGGAGACCGTGCCGCCATCCTCTGTGGGCGGTGCTCAGGGAGGCAGGCGAGTGTTCTAGCCCCGGCTTCACAGAGTAACTCATATTTGTATCGGGCCTGAGACGTATACAGAGTTTGGGCATCTGGATAGAAGAGAGGAAATGTGCCAGATATCCCTGAGATATGCCTGTTTTAAAAAAGGAATGCTATATTAGTTTGCTAGGACTATGTAACAAAGTACCACAGACCATGTGGCTTAAATAATATAAATGTATTTCCTCACAGCTCTGGAGGCTGGAAGTCCGAGATCACGGTGTGGGCAGGGTTGGTTTCTCCGAAGCCTCTCTTCCTGGGCTTGTAGATGGCACCTTCTCCCTGCGTTTTCACTTTGTCTTCCCTGTGTGTCTGAGTCCTGACACCCTCCTCCTGTAAGGACACCAGCCACACTGAATCAGGGCTCACCCCAACGACCTCATTTTAACTTAATTACCACCTCCAACGCTGTCACTCCAAATATGTCATGTTCCCAGGTAGTGGGGGACATTAACATGAATTTTGAGGGACACAGTTCAGCCTATAAAAATGGCTTTGGCGTTTTTTTCTTGTTGGAATCCAGTTCCGTGAGCACTTGCAGATTCTGGAATTCTGGAACTGCACGGTGCAGGGTCATTACAACCGGGTCCCTGCCTTTTCTCCCCCATTTCCTGGCAGCCGACCACCCACAGGGCCATTTACCCCCATCCCTGAGTTCCAGTCTCCGGTGGTGGTTCTGTCAGCAAATGTGTAAACGCCACACGGGTCTGCACACGCCTGTCTGCTCGTGCATGTTCACGTGAAGCTCCATTGGTGTGCGAAGCCCCATGTTCCAGCGTCAGCTCTCAGTGGCCTTTTGGGTGAGGATGAACATTGATGGTCACTCTGGACACGATGAATATTTACACTGGGTCTAAATTGACTGGGGACATTTTTGTTTTCTATAGTTTAAGAGACAGTAGTGTCTACTGGGACTCCTGTTTACCAAGTATTGTAATTTGAATAATTATATTGCATTTTCACAACCTGATGAAGTATAGAACATTCAGAGGTAAGGTGAAAAAACTGAGGGACAGAAAGGTTAATTCATATTTTTGTTCAAGTTCGGACTTTTTTTTTCTTTTCTTTTTGAGACAGAGTCTCGCTCTGTCGCCCAGGCTGGAGTGCAGTGGCGCGATCTCGGCTCACTGCAAGCTCCGCCTTCTGGGTTCACGCCATTCTCCTGCCTCAGCCTCCCGAGTAGCTGGGACTGCAGGTGCTCGACACCATGCCCAGCTTTTTGTATTTTTTTTTAGTAGAGACAAGGTTTCACCACCGTGTTAGCCAGGATGGTCTCGATCTCCTGACCTCGTGATCTGCCCACCTCGGCCTCCCAAAGTGCTCGGGTTGCAGGCGTGAGCCACCGCGCCCAGCCTCAAGTTCGGACTATTTTTAAGTGGTGGAATCAGGATCTGAACTTGCATCTTCTCATTCCAAGTTCAACACATGGTGACTGCCATCTAAGAGGTGAAGCAGAGGAACTTCTAGAACATTCACTAGTTGCAATGTCTGGTTGATAAAATTCAGAATATCTGGGACATGACTTTTTATTAGGATCCAGGATGGCTGTTTTCACCAACTCATCATCCTCACTGGAAAGAAACAGGCGACAGGCATTCTGGGTTCACCTGGAACCCAGGGAGCGATCGTTTCAATACAACTGCTCCCAAATTGGTGACAAAAATCAGTTTAATTATTTTAGAAAACAAAATCGAACCCAGTTTTAGCATCGCAGAATGTTTAAGTGTTGCTTGTGTGGACACGTAGGTGCAGAAGGCCACGTGCCGGCCCCCGCCCCGCTTCTACCTTTGTGGCTGAGAGCAAGCCCCCTTGCACTCTGATCCCATTTCCTAGTCTATAAAACAGAGGGTGAAAATAGCACCTGTTTTTTTTTTGAGGATCGGATGGGATGGTAATGTGCCTTGAGGACAAATCCCCAGACACACATGTAGGCACAAAACCGCTAGCAAGAGGCTCCATTCGAGGAGCGAGTGAGTGTACTATTCTAGGAAGCGATGATGTTTCTCAGTGTACCAGGAAGTGAGTGTGCCAGGAAGTGAGTGCACTATTCCAGGAAGTGACGGTGTTTCTGCATCTCAGAGTGGGGAGCCTGGCGATGTGGTGGCTTTCAGAGGCCACAGCTCAAATGTGTAACGGATCATGCTGATGTCGTTTTAATATGGTGTCCTGCTAAAAGGTTATCCTTGTCTTCTTCTTCTCTTTTCCCCATAGATGATCTTAGTAGCCATATTTTCAGAAACGGGATTTTTCGATTACTGTGCTGTAAAGGTAGGTATGATGTTGCATTTAATAATTCCATACTGATTAATTTATATCTGTATTTTTCTGACATTATATATTTAGGAAACAAACATTAAAAAATTCCATTCTCCTTTTAAAGGTTACTTCTGCAGGGCAGGGTATGCTGACTGTGTTAAGTTGTATGGCTCTGAGTGGCACTTTCAGCTGCTCAGTAAATACATGAAGGAGGTCAAGGAAAAGGGTATCAGGTTGAATGTTTGTGTATTATTTAAATTGTCTGGTGAGAGCTACACATCAAACATTGTTTTGCATATTAGAGTATCCCAATATTTCAAGCCATTAGCTTCTGATTACTTTGCTTTTTGGTGAAATAATTTCCATGATTACTTCCTAAATATTGAATATATACACATTTATGTTTTTAACTGGAACCCTGGGGAGCTTCACCAGCCAGCTCTAGCCTCCAGGATTTGTACCTGACCTGTCATTCAGGGTTGGCAAGAGGAGAGCTCATCGTGTACTATGCCCTGCTAATGCAGTCTAGTGCTGTGCTTGAGTATGTAAATTTTTTGAAACTGAAAAGGTCTTTTTAAAAATTACTCAACAGGCCGGGCGCAGTGGCTCACGCCTGTAATCCTAGCGCTTTGGGAGGCTGAGGTGGGTGGATCACGAGGTCAAGAGATTGAGACCATCCTGGTGAACATGGTGAAACCTCGTCTCTACTAAAAATAAAAAAAATTAGCTGGGCATGGTGGCGTGCACCTGTGGTCCCAGCTACTCAGGAAGCTGAGGCGAGAGAATTGCTTGAACCCCAGGCGTGGAGGCTGCAGTGAGCCAAGATCACACCACTGAACTCCAGCCTGGGTGGCAGAGTGAGACTCTGTCTCAAAAAAAAAAAAAAAAAAAAAAAATTACTCAACAAAGCCCTTTGCAAACTCTGAATGATAAAACCGTGCTGTGATTTTTGTCATTTTTGTGCCCCATCTTACACATGCCAGGTAGATATTTGGTCTATTACTCCTTACTATTAAAAGTATCCCTTAGTTCCCTAGAGATCAGCAGACACTAGGCTCACGTGGATCCCAAATGTCAAAGCCCAGGTTGTCTAACCAGAATACCGACGGCATTACGGGGACTGAGGGTCATCACCTTGTGACAAATTAACCATGACAGGGGCTGTGTGAAGGAGGAGGATCAGAGGGGTGACAGTGCTGGCTCGGGAGGGTGTAGAATGTCTAGGAACTTCGGTGGCCAGCACTGTCTCCTCTCGGCCCCCCGGGACTCCGTGGGTCTACGTCTTAACCCACGGGGCAGTGTTCGTTTGGCTCCCTGTTTTTAAAGTCACTAATGAAAGGCTGCCTCTGTTCTATGAGCCTGCTGACTCTGGCTTGTACTCTGTGTGTGTGCGGCCAGGCATACCGGCTCTCCCGGGGACGGGTGTGGGCCATGATCATCATGCTGTGTCTCATCGCGGCCGTCCTGTCTGCCTTCTTGGACAACGTCACCACCATGCTCCTCTTCACGCCTGTGACCATAAGGTATGCAAAGCGCCCCTGCCGTGGGGGTTGTGGCCAGGCTCTGGCTGCACGGCCTGGCTCCAGGCTCCATTCTTAGGTGCATGAAAAGGTGGGCGGTTGAGCCCACAGCTCGGTGCATTCCAGTCCAGCTTGTGTCTGCTTTGTGTGACTGCAGCACATGCTACAAGCAGTGGGGCCTCAGAAGCTGGTGGCAAAAATGTCTGCGGGAGGTGGAAGACATAGGCTGTGCTTTCCTGGAGATTGTAGTCTCATGAGGAGACATGTGGACAAGAATGGCTCAGCCCTGGTGAAACCTCGTCTCTACTAAGAATACAGAAATTAGCTGAGTGTGGCGGCATGCGCCTGTAATCCCAGCTACTCAGGAGGCTGAGGCAGGATAATCCCTTGAACCTGGGAGGCATAGGTTGCAGTGAGCCAAGATTGTGCCACTGCACTCCAACCTGGGCAACAGAGCGAGACTCCGTCTCACAAAACAAAACAAAACAAAACAAAAAAAACAGCTCACCCCAGACCACCAGGTGCCCAGGTACCAGGAGTCCTTGTCCCTGTTCTTCTCCATCACCATCTGCCACCTGGGCTGGGTTGGCAGGTCACACACATGCTGAGGGCTCACAGGGTCATGTAGCTGGGGGGAGGTGGAACAGCCACCGCAAGGTTCCTCATTAGAGGCTTGGAGGGTCGCAGGACCAATGGGGCTCAGCAGAACCAAAGTTCAGTCTGGCAAAGCTTTATAGGGCAACTCTGGGAAAGAGAAGTTCAGTTCAGTTCATCCACTCCACTCCACCCCACCCCACCCCACCCCACCCCACCCCACTCCACCCCACCCCACTCCATTTCTTTTAATTCCATCCACTTTAATCATCCATTATTTATTGGGGGCCATAGGCCTGTTTACCCAGAATCTTCTGAAGCGTGAGCTGTGGTCCCGGTCCTCATGTGGGCCCCTTCTGAAGGCATGGACCTGTGTGTTTCCATATGTATGCTCTCTATTTTAAATATGACTCCCCAGCATGTCAGCCTTGGGGCTGGCCCTGAGGACACAGGGTGAGAAGGTGAGAGAGGGGCCCCTCAGGGAGTCACCCTCCGGTTCTGCTTGTAATAGGGTGTCTTGAACAAGTCACTTCAGGTGCACTGATCTGGGTCGTAACGGCAAAGAGATTAACCTCAGCTGGCATTCTGAGGGCTCTGTGAGACACAGGGCCTGCCTGGACACAAGGCATGGGACACACAGCAGGTTCCAAGGCCCCGTGGGGCTGCTTCCAGGGCTCTGGGTTAATCTGGGGGATGCCTTTTGTGTTTGAACAGTGGTGGCTCTTAGAGGAGGAGTGGGGTGGGGAGGAGCACGGAGTGGCCAGGGCCGCTGGGGAGGTAGATGCAGCATCCCCGGGCCATCTGCTGCCTCCGTGTGGAGAGTCAGGTTTGTACCCAGGCTCCTGCAAGCTGGGCTACACTGTCACACCCTGTGTGGCATGGGAGGGACCCCGGGCTCTCAGCCTCCTCGCAGGGTGTGGTACCGCCCCTCTCAGTGCCTGGGGTGGAGAGTCAATGAGGGAGGGCGTGAACATGTTTGAAGGCTGCTGTACACTGTCACATGCACTAGTGACGGCACCAAACTGTGCCTTCTGGACGTGTTGGGGGACAAGAGTCAGGCCCATCTGCCCCCTCTAACCAGCATGACTCTGCTGCTGCCCTGGCTTGAAGACCTCCGCATATCCTCACGCTCCCCCATGGCAGCCTGGTGAGAGCAGGGTTCCAGGGCTGGGGTGCACTGGGCACTTTGTTCCCAGCATCCCCGTATAGCCCGGGCAGCTGAGAGGTATCTCAGCCTTGCCACAATTTGTTCATATCCTCACTACTTGGAACTGCTTTTGTCATGTTGTTAGAGCAGTAATTCCATTTATTAGTCAAAAATTTGCATCTTTCAAGATTCTGGTGCTGGTGTTCTAAGATTCCCTATTTATCTGACCATATTCTTTATGGCTTTGTAAGTGCTGGCCACATTCTTCCCCTTTGTCTGGACTAAGTGGCTTTGGTCCTTCTAGTTAACAGCTAGTCCCATTGAGATGGGTGCACTGCCCTGCCTGGTCTGGCACTGTTGACTGCTGCACACACATATTTTCTTGCTAGAAGCAGATCCTGGGAGCTTCCTTAGCACTGTGCCGCTGCTGCCTCGGGTCAGAGTCTCATCTGTGGAGCCACTCCTGCTTCAGTCCCCAGGCACGCTCCTTCCTCAGCTCCCACATGGCTCCATGGGCCTGTGCTCCTCATGCCAGCAGAGGGGAGGCTGTGGCCAGCCTCACTCTGAGCTGATGGCCGGGAGGTGGTGGGTGGCCTCTGAGTGAGACCCGAGGCCGGGTCCTATGTGGGAGTGGGCTGTGCGGATGAGCAGATGTGGGGGACGCTGTGATGTGCCTTCTGCACTTTCTTTAGGGCAGTGTTTCCCAGCTGTGTACATGCTGGGCCCCTGGGGAGCTATAGAGCGCCACTGCCCGGGCCCACTCCCAGGCACTGGTCTGTGCCGGCCAAGCCGTAGGACTCCCAGATTCCAGCACAAATCTCGTGAGGCCACGGTGGAGCTCCACAGCTGTAGAGTGTGGCCTGACAGGTCTGTGGGGTGAATACAGTTGACATGAATCGATTGTACTCCAACACAGCTAGAAAAGAATAACTGGAATGCTCCCAGGGTAAAGAACAGATTGATATTTAAGGGGATGGGTATCCCGTTACCTGGTTTGATTATGTGAATTATTACATTATCATACGTACCCTGAAAATGTACGTGTGTATGTGTATATCTAGTATGTATTATAGCAATAAAAAGTAAATAAATAGAAAATGCATAGATGAATGAAACAAAGGGAGGGGACAAGAAGAGAACCTAGGGCCTTGGTGTCCAGGAAGCGGGAGGTGGGAAAGGGGCTGAATCAGCAGGCCCTGTGTGACCATCTGCTCCGCCTCCACACCGACCCCCACAGCACCAGCTGGGAGCGCTGGGGAAAGGGCACCTGATCACACTGAGGGTTTGGTGGCTGGAGGCTCACTCTGGGAAGGAGCGTAGCTCTTGGAGTGAGCTGTGGCCTGCAGGGGTTGTTGCATTGTTCATTCCCCCCAGCACTGCCCTCCCCACAGGGGTGTGTGTGTGTGTGTTTGTGTGTGCGCGCGTACCTCCCTTGTACGAACAAGTGCCTTAAAAATCTCTGGGTTGCACGTGAGCCTTTCACAATGTGCACAGTGGGACTTTCATTTTCCTCCATTTGTGACAGGTTGTGTGAGGTGCTCAACCTCGATCCAAGACAAGTCTTGATTGCAGAAGTGATCTTCACAAACATTGGAGGAGCTGCCACTGCCATCGGGGACCCTCCAAATGTCATTATTGTTTCCAACCAAGAGCTGAGGAAGATGGTACGTACCAGCATGCTAGGGTTGCTTCCAACAAACGCATACTTCCACTTACTTAGCGCTCTACCCCACGTGGACACCTTTGTTAGAAATGAACATCATCACGCCACCTCTTCATAGTAAGTGCTACTGGGCATCTCAAGAGTGGGATGTTCGGTGACTGGTCCTTCAATCCTAGAGTTAACTGGCTTGAATTGACTTCATACTCATTCTGATCAGTTTTTAAAGAAATGACTGGATAGCATGATATAGTTAGTCATGGTATGTTATATTAATTTTATTAATAGGAACTGAGGTTTCTTCCAACTTACATTAAAAACAAAATGACCTGTCCCCTCTCACTGGAGATACGGGATTCCCTTCTTAACTGTGGTGGATTAATTTACTGATAAAGGACTTAAAATTTATTTTTTAAGGGTCAGAAATGAATGTCTTTAGAAATAAATTCTTTGAAAGCCCCCTATAAATATTAGGGTATAATTTCTTTATATACTGTAATGAAGACAAAGTGTTAGAAAGTGCAGGGTATTTTATATATCTTCAAGGTGAAAATTGAACTATATCATTAATTTTTATTCTCTACTCTTTGCTTTGATCATTAGAATTTTCTTAGTCTCCCTTCTCTGAGGTATCAGTGAAAATGCTTCCACATTGGTGTTATTTCTTGTAGATGGTGTGTGTGTGTGTGTGTGCACGCGTGTGTGCCCGAAGGGTGTCAGTGTGTTTGTATTTGAACACTGTGTTCCATAAAAATATTTAAACCTTTGAGAACCTGTGGCTCCAGCGTGTTAGTGGCTGCCTCACGGAAGCAGCGCGCTCTGGAGGTTCTGGGTGTGGCTCCGCATCCCCTCGCTGCCCCGGGAAACTGCTTGGCAACACTTCACCAGCTGTGCCCTGTGAGCTGAGGGGTGCAGCCGTGACCATGCCACCCTGGAAGGTGGTAACAGAGCCTGCGGTGTATCCTGGGGCACCTGCTGCCAGGGTGGAGCTCATGCTGATGGAATAGAAGTGTTTTTAGAAAACAATTGTGTTATTAGTTTCATTCCATAAAAAAGTAATGCATTTTTTGTAGAAAACAAAAGTCTCACAGACATGCACACACAATAAAAATTCATAATTCCACAAACCAGAGGTAAACCCTTTTAATATTTTGGTGCAAATAGCATCCTAGAGCGTTGGTTTGTGGCTACAGACGAATACAAAAGACAGTGCAGCTTCTGCGTCTGGCCAACGTGGAGTAACAGGGCCGGGATTTACTCTCTTGCTTGGGAAAGTCAAACAGAACAAACAAAAATAAACCAAAACCAGACAAAACACAGGGAACAATGGTCACGAAGTCACTGGACACCAGGCACAAAGCGACAGTGATCCCCGTGAGACGGGAGACAGATGCGGTGAGCTCTGTGACTGCTCCAGCTCCCCACCTCCAGAGAGCCTCCAGAGCGCGGTGCAGCGAGGGACGACCCCGGCAGAGCCCATGAGACACCCTGAGTTGAGAGGATGAAGCTGAAAGTCTGGGGAGACCAGGGCAGTGAGAGTCCAGAGGGGACACAGCTGAACCGCAGAGATCCTCAGCGAGTCCCTTTGCAGTATTCAGCAGAATGTTCAGATCAGTGCATTCGTGCGAGGAGACGACATGAGACCCGGGGAGAACAACCCAGAAAGATGAGAGGGGCGAGTGCTTGATGCACACGACGGGAATAGTGATGATGTCTATTCTGCCAGGCAGTCTGGAACCTCTTAATTTTTTTATTTTTATTTTATTTATTTTTATTTTTTTTGAGACAGAGTCTCCCTCTGTCGCCAGGCTGGAGTGCAGTGGCGCGATCTCCGCTCGCTGCAAGCTCCGCCTCCCAGTGGAACCTCTTAATTTATGGAGCACTGGGTAGAGCACTCACCAGAGTCTTGCCTCAGTCGTGAGGGTAATTAACTACAAAGTGAACACTGCTCTGCTTCCACCTAAGAAATCTTGAAACTAAGACCCCAGAGGACCAAACTGTTTCTAAATATTTCAACTGCATCCCAGAACAAACCTCAAGAATATTTAGAGTGATACAAAAATATTCGGCAACACACAGGGTAAAACTTGCAATGTCTGGCAACCAATCAATGATTATCAGGCATGTAAAGAAGCAAGAAAATATAACCCATGACAGGCATGGTATGAACCATTTGAAACTAACGTAGAACAGACAAGGGTGTTAGAATCAGCAGACTAGGACATTAAAACTGTTACTACAACGGTGTTACAGATATTCATCAAGTAGCAACATTAAAGATACTAAAAAAGCCCCACATTAAACATCTAGACGTGAACATTACAATGTCTGAGATAGAAATACACTTGTTGGGATTAGTGGCATATTAGATATTACATAAGGAAAGATGAATGAACTTGAAGACATAGATTCAAAATGAAACGGAGTAAAAAGATAATAACAAGGGCTGAAAAGCATTAGTGAGCTATGGGAAAACGTCACGTGGCCTAACATACATGCAATTCTCATCTCTGGAGGAGAGAGGGGAATGGAAAAAGACACCTGAAAAATGGTCCTAAATTCCAAATTTTATGAATGGTATAAACCGACAGAATCAAGAAGTTCAATGAAGCCAGAGCACAGGAAACATGAAGATCCTACAGTAAGGCACATCATAATAAAATTATTTGAAAACAATGATGAAGAGAAAATCTTAAGTTTCCAAAGAAAAAGACATGTTACAGGCAAGGAAACCAAGATAAAGATGACAATATATTTCTCTTTAGAGATAATGCGCGTGTGAAGGCAACGGAGCAATACCTTTAAATACGGAAGGAAAACACCTGTGATCTCAGAATACTACACCCAGTGAAAATCTCTTTTTCTTATGTACAAAAGCAGACTTTTTCTCATATAGAAAAGCTAAAAGGAATTCAGCAGCAGCAGACCCACATGTAAGACATACTAAAGGAAGTCTGTAAGGCAGAAGGAAAGTGACGCCACATGGAAACACGGATCTTCACAAAGTCATGAAGAATACTGAAAAGGGTAACTACATGGGTAAATTCACGTAAGTTAAAAAATTACTCAAACCACTTTGAGATAATTGTTTAAACAAAATAATAGTGTAACATGTAAGTAGAATTGATGACAACAATAAAATAAAGCCTGGAAGGGGAGAAATTAAAGTATATTAATGTGTCAGGTGCGGTGGCTCAGCCTGTAATCCCAGCACTTTGGGAGGCTGAGGCGGGTGGATCATGAGGTCTGGAGATCGAGACCATCCTGGCTAACACGGTGAAACCCCGTCTCTACTAGAAATACAAAAAAAACTAGCTGAGCGTGGTGGCACACGCCTGTAGTCCCACCTACTTGGGAGGCTGAGGCAGGAGAATTGCTTGAACCCAGGAGGCGGAGGTTGCAGTGAGCCGAGATTGCGCCACCGCACTCCAGCCTGGGCGAAAGAGTGAGACTCCGTCTTAAAAAAAAAAAAAAAGTATATTAATGTAAGATATTTTATAGTATATGTAAACTAGTATAATATAATTTGAAGGTAGTCCGTGAAAGTTAAAAATGTGTATGATAAACTCTAAAGCAACCACTGAAAGGAAAAACAAAGAGTAACAGCTAATGCCAACAAAGAATATAAGTGGAATCATAAATAGTATTTATTTAATGGAATGAAATGTAGAAAAAAGGCAAAAGGAAGCAAAGAAATGATGGAACAAATATAAAGCAAATTGCAAGAGTTAAACCTAACTATATTTAATAATTATATAACATATAAATAGTTTAAATATCCCAATTAAACAGCAGGGATTATCAGATCAAACAAACAAGCCCCATCCAACTATAGATGCTCCTCAACTGACTTTGGGATTACATCCAGATAAACTTATTGTAAGTTAAAAATATCATAAGCCAAAATGTGTTTAATATACCTGAGCCCCTGAACATCATGGCTTCGCCTAAGCCCACCTTAAATGTGCTCAGAACCCTTACCTTAGCATACCGTTGGGCAAAATCTCATACAAAGTCTACTTTATAATAAAGTGCTGGATAGCTCATGTAACTTACTGAATATTGTACATTACATCAAAGTTGAGATGGTTTTGCACCATTGTGAAATTGAAAAATTGTAAATTGAACCAAATTAAGTCAGGGAACATCTGCATTATGCTGCTTACAAGACACACATTTAAAATATAAAGACAGAAGGCCAGGCACGATGGCTGACGCCTGTAATCCCACCACTTTGGGAGGCCGAGGCTGGTGGATCACCTGAGATCAAGAGTTCAAGATCAGCCTGGCTAACATGGTGAAACCCCGTCTCTACTAAAAATACAAAATATTAGCTGGGCATGGTGGCGGGCACCTGGAATCCCAGCTCCTCGGGAGGCTGAGGCAGGAGAATCGCTTGAACCTGGGAGATGGAGGTTGCAGTGAGACAAGAGCACCCCATTCCTGGGTGATGAGTGAAACTCCATCTCAGAAAAAAATGTCTGTCTATCTATCTATCTAGCTATCGACACAAATAAGTTAAAAGTAAAGGAATGGCAAAAGACTCCTCAGAACAAAGTGGCTATATTAATATCTGACAAAGTAGACTGCAGAGCGAAGAATATTTCTAGGATTAAAGAATGTTTCATCATAATAAAGGGGTAAATTCATATAGTGAACATAAAAATTCCATTTATACAACCAATGACAGACCTTCAAAATATGTGAAATGTGATAGTACTGCAAGGAGGAATAGATAAATCCTTAATTATAGTTGGAGAGTTCAGTACAATTCTCACAGTAATTGAAAGAACAAGTAGAAAATCTACAAGGATATAGAAAACTTCATCATTGTTAACTAACATGATCTAGTTGACATTTATAGAAAACTCCACTCAATAACAGAAGAATGTATATTTTTTTCCAGGTGCACATAAAACATTAACCGAAATAGATTCTAGGCAATAAGACAAATCTCAATAAATTTAAAAAGATTCAAGTAATATAAAATATTTTCTCTGACCACAGTTGAATTAAATTAGAAATTAATAACAGGGATATTTGGAAAATTCTCAAATATCTGGAAACTAACACACATTTCAGTAATCCAAGGGTCAAAGAAGAAAGTGAGATTGAAATTAGAAAGTATTTTTGTACTCATCAGCTTGGAATGCCATAACCAAATACCATAGACTGGGCAGCTTAAATAACAGCAATTTATTTCTCACAGTCTGGAGGCTAGAAAGTTCAAGATCCAGTGGATTTCATTCCCTGGTGAGGGCTCTCTTCCAGGCTTGCAGATGGCCGCTCTCTCACTGTGTCCTCATGTGGCAGGGAGGCGGGGAGAAGAGGCAGAGATGAAGCTCTCTGGCATCTTTTCTTATACAGGCATTAATCCCAGCATGAGGGCTCTACCCTCATGACCTCATCTAAGCCTTATCACCTCCAAAAGACTCCATCTCCTAATACCACCCCACTGAGGGGGCGAGGTAGGGCTTCGGCCACAGTACTTTCGGGGAAACACGATTCAGTCCCGAGCAGTTTTGTGTTGAATTATAGTGAAAACAGAACATATCAAAATTTGTGGGATTCTTCTATAGCAGAAGTCAGTAGACTTCTTAAAAGGCTATATATAGTTAGTTTTATAGGCATGTGGGCTGTATGGTCTCCATTGCAATTACTCAGCCGCACCACTATATAGCATGAAAGTAGCCATAGATAACACATAAATGAATGGATATGGCTGTATTCCAGCTCCATGTGTGCTGGTCCCTACTCTAAAGCAGTATTTAGAAGGAAATGTATAACACTAAACACCTGTATTTGAAAAGATGTGTCTCAAATCCATAACCTCAGCTTTATCCTATGGAATCAGAAAAAGAAAGTAAGCAGAAGAAAAAAATATATACAGACTAGAAAAATAGGGAACATCAATGAAAGCAAAAGCTGGTTCTTTGACAAGATCAGTAATATTGACAAACATCTCGCCAAGCTGATGAGGAAAATGAGACAGAAGATTCAAGTTACTGATATCAAGAATAAGAGTTGTTATATTACAGCAGAGCACACAGACATTACACTATTCTTAGCGAAGATCATGGACAACTGTATGTAAATGATCTGACAGCTTAGATAAAATAAAACTTTTTTTTTGGAAAGACACACTCTTTAAAACTTCACTCAAGAAGAAGTAGGTAACCTGAGTTGCCCTACAGCTATAGAAATAATCAAATATGTAGTTAAAAACCTTCCCACAAAGAACAAAACAAACATAAAGAAACAACTCAGCCTAAGATAGCTTCTTTGTTGAATTCTCCCAAATACTTAAGGAAAAAATAATGTCATAATACCAATTCTTTTTTTTTTTTAATTTATTTATTATTATTATTATACTTTAAGTTCTAGAGTACATGTGCATAACGTGCAGGTTTGTTACATATGTATACTTGTGCCATGTTGCTGTGCTGCACCCATCAACTCGTCATTTACATCAGGTATAACTCCCAATGCAATCCCTCCCCACTCCCCCCTCCCCATGATAGGCCCCAGTGTGTGATGTTCCCCTTCCCGAGTCCAAGTGATCTCATTGTTCAGTTCCCACCTATGAGTGAGAACATGCGGTGTTTGGTTTTCTGTTCTTGTGATAGTTTGCTAAGAATGATGGTTTCCAGCTGCATCCATGTCCCTACAAAGGACACAAACTCATCCTTTTTTATGGCTGCATAGTATTCCATGGTGTATATGTGCCACATTTTCTTAATTCAGTCTGTCACTGATGGACATTTGGGTTGATTCCAAGTCTTTGCTATTGTGAATAGTGCCGCAATAAACATACGTGTGCATGTGTCTTTATAGCAGCATGATTTATAATCCTTTGGGTATATACCCAGTAATGGGATGGCTGGGTCATATGGTACTTCTAGTTCTAGATCCTTGAGGAATTGCCATACTGTTTTCCATAATGGTTGAACTAGTTTACACTCCCACCAACAGTGTAAAAGTGTTCCTATTTCTCCACATCCTCTCCAGCACCTGTTGTTTCCTGACTTTTTAATGATCGCCATTCTAACTGGTGTGAGATGATATCTCATTGTGGTTTTGATTTGCATTTCTCTGATGGCCAGTGATGATGAGCATTTTTTCATGTGTCTGTTGGCTGTATGAATGTCTTCTTTTGAGAAATGTCTGTTCATATCCTTTGCCCACTTTTTGATGGGGTTGTTTTTTTCTTGTAAATTTGTTTGAGTTCTTTGTAGGTTCTGGATATTAGCCCTTTGTCAGATGAGTAGATTGCAAAAATTTTCTCCCATTCTGTAGGTTGCCTGTTCACTCTGATGGTAGTTTCTTTTGCTGTGCAGAAGCTCTTTAGTTTAATGAGATCCCATTTGTCAATTTTGGCTTTTGCTGCCGTTGCTTTTGGTGTTTTAGACATGAAGTCTTTGCCCATGCCTATGTCCTGAATGGTACTACCTAGGTTTTCCTCTAGGGTTTTTATGGTATTAGGTCTAACATTTAAGTCTCTAATCCATCTTGAATTAATTTTTGTATAAGGAGTAAGGAAAGGATCCAGTTTCAGCTTTCTACTTATGGCTAGCCAATTTTCCCAGCACCATTTATTAAATAGGGAATCCTTTCCCCATTTCTTGTTTCTCTCAGGTTTGTCAAAGATCAGATGGCTGTAGATGTGTGGTATTATTTCTGAGGACCCTGTTCTGTTCCACTGGTCTATATCTCTGTTTTGGTACCAGTACCATGCTGTTTTGGTTACTGTAGCCTTGTAGTATAGTTTGAAGTCAGGTAGCGTGATGCCTCCAGCTTTGTTCTTTTGACTTAGGATTGTCTTGGAGATGCGGGCTCTTTTTTGGTTCCATATGAACTTTAAAGCAGTTTTTTCCAATTCTGTGAAGAAACTCGTTGGTAGCTTGATGGGGATGGCATTGAATCTATAAGTTACCTTGGGCAGTATAGCCATTTTCACGATATTGATTCTTCCTATCCATGAGCATGGTATGTTCTTCCATTTGTTTGTGTCCTCTTTTATTTCACTGACCAGTGGTTTGTAGTTCTCCTTGAAGAGGTCCTTTACATCCCTTGTAAGTTGGATTCCTAGGTATTTTATTCTCTTTGAAGCAATTGTGAATGGAAGTTCATTCATGATTTGGCTCTCTGTTTGTCTGTTACTAGTGTATAAGAATGCTTGTGATTTTTGCACATTAATTTTGTATCCTGAGACTTTGCTGAAGTTGCTTATCAGCTTAAGGAGATTTTGGGCTGAGACAATGGGGTTTTGTAAATATACAATCATGTCATCTGCAAACAGGGACAATTTGACTTCTTCTTTTCCTAACTGAATACCCTTGATTTCTTTCTGTTGCCTGATTGCCTGATTGCCCTAGCAGAACTTCCAACACTATGTTGAATAGGAGTGGTGAGAGAGGGCATCCCTGTCTTGTGCCAGTTTTCAAAGGGAATTTTTCCAGTTTTTGCCCATTGAGTATGATATTGGCTGTAGGTTTGTCATAGATAGCTCTTATTATTTTGAGGTACGTTCCATCAATACTGAATTTAATGAGCGTTTTTAGCATGAAGGGCTGTTGAATTTTGTCAAAAGCCTTTTCTGCATCTATTGAGATAATCATGTGGTTCTTGTCTTTGGTTCTGTTTATATGCTGGATTATGTTTATTGATTCGCGAATGTTGAACCAGCCTTGCATCCCAGGGATGAAGCCCACTTGATCATGGTGGATAAGCTTTTTGATGTGCTGCTGAATCCGGTTTGCCAGTATTTTATTGAGGATTTTTGCATTGATGTTCATCAGGGATATTGGTCTAAAATTCTCTTTATTTGTTGTGTCTCTGCCAGGCTTTGGTATCAGGATGATGTTGGCCTCATAAAATGAGTTAGGGAGGATTCCCTCTTTTTCTATTGATTGGAATAGTTTCAGAAGGAATGGTACCAGCTCCTCCTTGTACCTCTGGTAGAATTCAGCTGTGAATCCATCTGGTCCTGGACTTTTTTTGGTTGGTAGGCTATTAATTATTGCCTCAATTTCAGAGCCTGCTATTGGTCTATTCAGGGATTCAACTTCTTCCTGGTTTAGTCTTGGAAGAGTGTAAGTGTCCAGGAAATTATCCATTTCTTCTAGGTTTTCTAGTTTATTTGCGTAGAGGTGTTTATAGTATTCTCTGATGGTGGTTTGTATTTCTGTGGGGTCGGTGGTGATATCCCCTTTATCATTTTTTATTGTGTCTATTTGATTCTTCTCTCTTTTCTTCTTTATTAGTCTTGCTAGCGGTCTGTCAATTTTGTTGATCTTTTCAAAAAACCAACTCCTGGATTCATTGATTTTTTGGAGGGTTTTTTGTGTCTCTATCTCCTTCAGTTCTGCTCTGATCTTAGTTATTTCTTGCCTTCTGCTAGCTTTTGAATGTGTTTGCTCTTGCTTCTCTAGTTCTTTTAATTGTGATGTTAGAGTGTCAATTTTAGATCTTTCCTGCTTTCTCTTGTGGGCATTTAGTGCTATAAATTTCCCTCTACACACTGCTTTAAATGTGTCCCAGAGATTCTGGTATGTTGTATCTTTGTTCTCATTGGTTTCAAAGAACATCTTTATTTCTGCCTTCATTTTGTTATGTACCTAGTAGTCATTCAGGAGCAGGTTCAGTTCCCATGTAGTTGAGCGGTTTTGATTGAGTTTCTTAGTCCTGAGTTCTAGTTTGATTGCACTGTGGTCTGAGAGACAGTTTGTTATAATTTCTGTTCTTGTACATTTGCTGAGGAGTGCTTTACTTCCAATTATGTGGTCAATTTTGGAATAAGTGCGATGTGGTGCTGAGAAGAATGTATATTCTGTTGATTTGAGGTGGAGAGTTCTATAGATGTCTATTAGGTCTGCTTGCTGCAGAGATGAGTTCAATTCCTGGATATCCTTGTTAACTTTCTGTCTCGTTGATCTGTCTAATGTTGACAGTGGAGTGTTGAAGTCTCCCATTATTATTGTATGGGAGTCTAAGTCTCTTTGTAAGTCTCTAAGGACTTGCTTTATGAATCTGGGTTCTCCTGTATTGGGTGCATATATATTTAGGATAGTTAGCTCTTCCTGTTGAATTGATCCTTTTACCATTATGTAATGGCCTTCTTTGTCTCTTTTGATCTTTGATGGTTTAAAGTCTGTTTTATCAGAGACTAGTATTGCAACCCCCGCTTTTTTTTGTTCTCCATTTGCTTGGTAAATCTTCCTCCATCCCTTTATTTTGAGCCTATGTATGTCTCTGCGTGTGAGATGGGTCTCCTGAATACAGCAGACTGATGGGTCTTGACTCTTTATCCAGTTTGCCAGTCTGTGTCTTTTAATTGGAGCATTTAGTACATTTACATTTAAGGTTAATATTGTTATGTGTGAACTTGATCCTGCCATTATGATATTAACTGGTTATTTTGCTCGTTAGTTGATGCAGTTTCTTCCTAGCCTAAATGGTCTTTACATTTTGGCATGTTTTTGCAATGGCTGGTACCGGTTGTTCCTTTCCATGTTTAGTGCTTCCTTCAGGGACTCTTGTAAGGCAGGCCTAGTGGTGACAAAATCTCTAAGCATTTGCTTATCTGTAAAGGATTTTATTTCTCCTTCACTTATGAAACTTAGTTTGGCTGGATATGAAATTCTGGGTTTAAAATTCTTTTCTTTAAGAATGTTGAATATTGGCCCCCACTCTCTTCTGGCTTGTAGAGTTTCTGCCGAGAGCTCTGCTGTTAGTCTGATGGGCTTCCCTTTGTGGGTAACCCGACCTTTCTCTCTGGCTGCCCTTAAGATTTTTTCCTTCATTTCAACTTTGGTGAATCTGGCAATTATGTGTCTTGGAGTTGCTCTTCTCGAGGAGTATCCTTGTGGCGTTCTCTGTATTTCCTGGATTTGAATGTTGGCCTGCCTTACTAGGTTGGGGAAGTTCTCCTGGATGATATCCTGAAGAGTGTTTTCCAACTTGGTTCCATTTTCCCCCTGACTTTCAGGCACCCCAATCAGACGTAGATTTGGTCTTTTTACATAATCCCATACTTCTTGCAGGCTTTGTTCATTTCTTTTTCTTCTTTTTTCTTTTGGTTTCTCTTCTCGCTTCATTTCGTTCATTTGATCCTCAATCACTGATACTCTTTCTTCCAGTTGATCGAGTCGGTTACTGAAGCTTGTGCATTTGTCACGTATTTCTCGTGTCATGGTTTTCATCTCTTTCATTTCGTTTATGACCTTCTCTGCATTAATTACTCTAGCCATCAATTCTTCCACTTTTTTTTCAAGATTTTTAGTTTCTTTGTACTGGGTACGTAATTCCTCCTTTAGCTCTGAGAAGTTTGATGGACTGAAGCCTTCTTCTCTCATCCTGTCAAAGTCATTCTCCGTCAAGCTTTGATCCATTGCTGGCGATGAGCTGCGCTCCTTTGCCGGGGGAGATGCGCTCTTATTTTTTGAATTTCCAGCTTTTCTGCCCTGCTTTTTCCCCATCTTTGTGGTTTTATCTGCCTCTGGTCTTTGATGATGATGGTGACGTAGTGATGGGGTTTTGGTGTAGGTGTCCTTCCTGTTTGATAGTTTTCCTTCTAACAGTCAGGGCCCTCAGCTGTAGGTCTGTTGGAGATTGCTTGAGGTCCACTCCAGACCCTGTTTGCCTGGGTGTCAGCAGCAGAGGCTGCAGAAGATAGAATATTGCTGAACAGCGAGTGTACCTGTGATTCTTGCTTTGGAGGCTTCCTCTCAGGGGTCTACTCCACCCTGTGAGGTGTGGGGTGTCAGACTGCCCCTAGTGGGGGATGTCTCCCAGTTAGGCTACTCAGGGGTCAGGGACCCACTTGAGCAGGCAGTCTGTCCCTTCTCAGATCTCAACCTCCGTGTTGGGAGATCCACTGCTCTCTTCAAAGCTGTCAGACAGAGTCGTTTGCATCTGCAGAGGTTTCTGCTGCTTTCGTTGTTGTTTACTGTGCCCTGTCCCCAGAGGTGGAGTCTACAGAGACAGGCAGGTTTCCTTGAGCTGCTGTGAGCTCCACCCAGTTCGAACTTCCCAGCGGCTTTGTTTACCTACTTAAGCCTCAGCAATGGCGGGCGCCCCTCCCCCAGCCTCGCTGCTGCCTTGCCGCGAGATCGCAGACTGCTGTGCTAGCAATGAGGGAGGCTCTGTGGGTGTGGGACCCTCCCGGCCAGGTGTGGGATATAATCTCCTGGTGTGCCTGTTTGCTTAAAGCGCAGTATTGGGGTGGGAGTTACCCGATTTTCCAGGTGTTGTGTGTCTCAGTTCCCCTGGCTAGGAAAAGGGATTCCCTTTCCCCTGGCGCTTCCCAGGTGAGGCGATGCCTCGCCCTGCTTCAGCTCTCACTGGTCGGGCTGCAGCAGCTGACCAGCACAGATTGTCCGGCACTCCCTAGTGAGATGAACCCAGTACCTCAGTTGAAAATGCAGAAATCACTGGTCTTCTGTGTGGCTCGTGCTGGGAGTTGGAGACTGGAGCTGTTCCTATTCGGCCATCTTGCTCCGCCCCTCCCATAATACCAATTCTATACAAAGCTTTACAGTAAATTGAAGAGGACAGAATATTTCCCAATTAATTCTATGAGGCCCTGATATGTAAACTAGACAAAACCAGTATGAGAAAAGGCAACGAGAGATAAATATTTCTTGTGAACATAGATTTAATATTTTAAAAATTAGTAAATCCAATTTAACAGTATATACATAGGTAATACATCTTAGCCAAGTAGAATTTATCCAGGAATGGAAGATTCTTACGATATTTGAAATATTAATCAATGTAATTTACTATGCTAACAAACTAAGTGAGAAAACCATGTGATCATCTCAATAAATGCAGAAAAAACATTTGGCAAAATCCGGTATCTATTACTGATAAAATCTCTCAAGAAACTAGGGATAAAAGAGAAATTCTTCAACCCAATAAAGAATATCTGAGAATCTGTAGCTAGCATCACACTTCACTGAGAATAACTGAATGATTTCCCTCTAAGATTAGAAACAAGACAAGGATGTCTGTTCTCACTATTTTTATTCAACATTTTATTGGAGGCTGTAGCTCATGTGATAATGCAAGAAAAGAAATACAAAGCATCAATATTGGTAAGGAAGAATTAAAAGTCTTTATTTGCAGAAGACACAATCGTCCATGTAGAAGATTTAATGCAGTCCACAAAAGAGCTCCTACAAATAATAAATAAATTTGACAAGGTTGCAGGATACAGAGTCCATATACAAAAATTAATGGTTTTCCATATTTAGCAATAAATAACTGAAAATTAAAATTAAAATTTCATTGACAGTAGCACAAAACATATACTGTATTTGGTATTGCATATGACCAAACAGATGCAAGGTCTATATACTGAAAACTACAAAACTGCAGAGTAATTAAAGAAGATCTAAATAAATTAAGAGGTACACCTTGTTTATGGGCTGGAAAACTCAATATTGTTAAGCTATCAATTATTTCCAAATTGATCTATAAATTCAAGCAATCCCCATCAAAACCATAGCAGGTTTTTTCTTTGGGTAGAAACCGACAAGCTGATTCTAAAATTGATATAGAAATTCAAAGTATCCAGAATGACAAAAAAAGAAAAACAAACTGAAAGGGCTAGTAAATCCTGACACCAAGATGTATTATAAAGTCTCAGTAACCAGCACAGTGGTTTTGGCATCAAGACAGACAGACAGATAAATAGAATAAAGTAGGGAGTGTAGATACAGACCCACACATAAGTGAACTACTGATTTTTGACCAAGGTGCAAAGCCAAGTCAGCAGAGACAAGATAGTGTTTTCCACAAATTGTCCTGGAACAAATGGATATTCACATGCAGGAAAATGAACTTCAGTCCACACCTCCCACTATATCCACAAATTATCTCAAACTGGATCATAGATGTAAGTGTAAAACCTAAAACCTTAATTTCTAGTGGAAAACCTAAGTTGTAGTAGAATAGGTAGAAAAATAGTTGAAGTGAAGATGTGGCTACTGTACTTCATTAGACTCTTTGTAGAACTTGGCTGTCAACTTGGCTGTTTTTCTCTTCTTTTTATGACAACATTTAATGAATGCTGCAACAGTTTAACTCTCCTGACTAGTATCGCATTAGTGTTAATGTAAAATCCTAGGCATGGTGTATTTCTTACACACAACCCGAATTAACTCTGCGCCATTTTTAGCCTGCCTTTGCAGTCCTAGATTGAAATATTCTGAACTAAACGATACGAAGTGACCCAAGACAGACACTGGCTGTGTTTCTACCAAGCCATGTAGAAAACGGAGGGCAAAGAACAGTCTGTCAGACCACTGCTACAATCCTCCATGGCATGCTGACAAGCTGTTTTAAGATATCCAGAATTTAAATATGATGGTAGGAGAGAAAGGTGAGGTTTTGCAGAAATACTCAGAGGGTCCTGGAAGTGAGGTACCCGCTATGGTCTTGCTGAGGCTCAGCCCAGGCTTGTCATACAATTTTCTGCCAAAGTGACATTCTCTACGGAGATGGCCTTAGGACTGTCCTTGTTTTACTGAAGATGGCATTCCTTGTCTTCTACATAATGACTTTCCCTGAATTTGGGAATTAAACCGTAATGGAGTCTCGCTCTGTTGCCCTGGCTGGAGTGCAGTGGCGTGATCTTGGCTCACTGCAACCTCTGCCTCCTGGGTTCAAGCGATTCTGCTGCCTCAGCTTCCTGAGTAGCTGGGATTACAGGTGCCCGCCAGCACACCTGGCTAATTTTTATATTTTTAGTAGAGACAGGGTTTCACTGTGTTGCCCAAGCTGGTCTTGAACTCCTGACCTCAGGTGATCCGTCTGCCTCGGCCTCCCAAAGTGCTGAGATTACAGGTGTGAGCTGCCATGCCCGGCCTTGATTTTAATTTATTTCACAGTGGTTTGGAGATACGGAAACACTTCTCTGTACGGAGACACAGATGCGCTCGTAGTTTCAGGGACAGTGTCTTCAGCTGAGATAAATTTGTAAAGCCTCGTTATCAATAGTGACGCACAGTCATACATTTGCATCACGCGATGTGCATATTTATTTTGCATTGTTTGGTTTTTCATCAAGGAACTCAAATAGGAAGAAAACAGACTGTGAAATAAAACTTAGGTTTGAAATTAATTTTAAAATTATTCATGAAGAGGAAGTCCTACAGTAATCAGGCAAGATAAAGAAATAAAGACTACCCCAATTGGAAAAGAGGAAGTCAAACTATGTCTGTTTGCCACTGATAGGATCTTATACCTAGAAAACTCTAGACTCCTCCAAGACTCCTAGATTTGATAAATGAATTCAGTAAAGTCTCAGGTTACAAAATCAAGGTACACAAATCAGTAGCACTGCTATACACTAACAGTGACCAAGCCAAGAATCAAATCAAGAACTCAATCCCTTTCACAATAGCTACCAAAAAACAAAATACCTAGGGATATACTTAACCAGGGAGTTGAAAGATGTCTAAAAGGAGAACTACAAAATACTACTGAAAGAAATCATAGATGACGCAAACAAGTGGAAACGTGCTCATAGATTGGAAGAATCAGTATCACAAAAATGACCATATTGCCCAAAGTAACTTACAGAATCAATGCAATTCCTATCAAAATACCAATATCATTTTTCACGGAATTAGAAAAACCAATCTTGAAATTCATATGGAACCAAAAAAGAGCCTGAATAGCCAAAGCAATCCTAAACAAAAATAACAAATCTAGAGGCATCACATCACTCAACTTCAAATTATACTAAAAGGCTATAGTAACCAAAACAGCATGGTACTGGTATAAAAGTAGACACACAGAGCAGTGGAACAGAATTGAGAACGCAGACATAAAGCCAAATACTTACAACCAACTGATCTTCAACAAAGTATACAAAAACATAAACTGGGTAAAGGACACTCTATTCAATAAATGATGCTGGGAAACTGGCTAGCCACATGTAGAAAAATGAAACTGGATCCCCATATCTCACGATATACAAAATAACTCAAGATGAATTAAAGACTTAAATCTAAGACTTGAAACCATAAAAATTCTAGAAGAAAACCTATGAAAAACTCCTCTGGACATTGACCTAGGCAAAGAATTTAGGACAAAGACGCCAAAAACAAATGCTGCAGAAACAAAAATAAATGGGATCTAATTAAACTGAAAAGCTAATCAGGCCGGGCATGGTGGCTCGCACCTGTAATCCCAGCACTTTGGGAGGCCAAGGTGGGAGGATCACTTGAGGTCAGGAGTTAGAGACCAGCCTGGCCAACATGGTGAAATCCTATCTGTACTAAAAATAAAAAAAATTAGCTGGGCGTGGTGGTGCATGCCTGTAATCCCAGCTACTCGGGAGGCTGAGGCAGGAGAATCACTTGAACCAGGGAGGCAGAGGTTGCAGTGAGCCGAGGTCACACCACTGCACTCCAGCTTGGGTGACGAAGAGAGACTCTGTCTCAAAAAACAAACAACAAGAAGGAAATAACCATCAAAGTAAACAGAGAACCTACAGAAGGGGAGAAAATATTTGCAAACTATGAATCTGATAAAGGACTAATATCCAGAATCTACAAGAAACTCAAATTAGCAAGAAAAATAAACCAAATAATCTCAATAAAAAGTAGGCAAATGACATGAGTAGACATTTTTCAAAAGAAGATATGCAACTGGCCAAGAAACATATGAAAAAATGCTGAACATCACTAATCATCAGGGAAATAAAAATTAAAAGAATGAGATATCATCTTACTACATTCAGAATGGCCATTATGGCCATTATTAAAAAGTCAAAAAACAATAGATGTTGGCACAGATGTGGTAAAAAGGGAACGCTTATACACTGCTGGTTTGAATGTAAATTAATACGACCCCTAATGAAAATACTGTGGAGATTTCTCAATGAACTAAAAGTGTATCTACCATTCAATCCAGCAATCCAGCCACGGGTATCTACCCAAAGGAAAAGAAGTCATTATATCAAAAAGACACCGGCACACTTAGGTTTATCACAGCACAGTTCACAACTGCAGATACATGGACTCAACCTAAATGCCCATCAATAGATAAGTGGATAAAGAAAATTTGAGATGTGTAGGTGTGTGTATATATATATATATGCGTGTATACACACCCCCCACACGCCATAGAATACTGTTCAGCCATAAAAAAGAATGAAATAATTTCTTTTGCAGCAAATTGGATGGAACTGGAGGCCATTATTCTAAGCAAAGTAACTCAGAAATGGAAAAGCAAATACCACATGTTCTCACTTACAAGTGGGAGCTAAGGTGTGGGTATGCAAAGGCATACACTGGTAACGACAACATTGGAGACTAGGAAGAGCGGAGGTTGGGAGGGGGTGACGGATGAAAAACTACATATTATGTACCATGTCCACTACTCCGGTGATGGGCGCACTAAAATCCCAGACTTCACCAGTATACAATTTATCCATGTAACCGAAAACTACTTGTACCCCTAAAGCTAATGAAAAAAAATTAACAAATAAATTGAATACTTATGTAGTTCGGAGGAATAATAAATCAGTACTAGAGTTTGGAACAGTAAAGAAGTCACATCTGAAAACTTGTCCACATTTTCTGAGTATTATGCATAAATGATGGGAAGTTGTGAGGAAAGTTCTTGCCACCTACCGTTGCTGCATCAGGCTCAGGTCTCCCAGGTCTCTTGGGATGACTCTCTGTTGGTGGAATTTCCAGCACGGTTTGGGTAGGTAGGGAGGACCTCCAGGATCCGCCACATGGACAACCACTTATTCCCCAGCCGCAAGCCTCCCTTGGGTAAGCATGAATTGTCCTGGCTGTAACATCCACGTGCACCAACCCACTGCACTTTCAGCTCCTAACAAGCTGACGGGATAAAGTTTTACTTTGCTGGTTACATTTGCTCCTTTATGCCTGTTCTACAGAGACTCACCATGGTGAACAAAACTATTCAACTATCTTTAAAATGATGCCTGAAAAGTCTCTTGAGGGAAGCGTGCCCCTATGCTTCTGAGTGGCATCTTTCTAAGAAGACAGGTTTCCCTTCATGCCCCACGTTGTGCACTTGGATGCTTTTTATACTTTTCCCACCATACCGTGCGCTGGGCTTGCTGGGACGTTCTTCCCGTTTTCCCACCATACCGTGTGTGCTGGGGTGTTCTTCATGCTTTCTCACAGTGCTGTGTGTGCTGGGGCATGCTTCACGTTTTCCCATCATGCCTTGCATGCTGGGACGTTCTTTCCGTTTTCTCACCATGCTGGGCATGCTGGGGCGTTCTTCAGGCTTTCCTGTCATATTGTGCGTGCTGGGACGTTATAATTATGTTTTCCCACCATGCCGTGCGTGCTGGGGCATTTTTCACGTTTTCCAACCATGCCATGCTTGCTGGGGAGTTCTTCAGGCTTTCCCTGCCTTACTGTGCGTGCTGGGACGTTCTTTACGTTTTCCCATCATGCCGTGCATGCTGCCACGTTTTTCCTGTTTTCTCACCATCCTGTGTGTGCCGGGGCGTTTTTCACGTTTTCCCACCATGCTGTGCGGGCTGGGGTGTTCTTCAGGCTTTTCCTGCCATACTGTGCGTACTGGGACGTTCTTTATGTTTTCCCAACATTCTGTGTGTGCTGGGATGTTTTTCACGTTTTCCCACCATGCTGTGCGGGCTGGGGTGTTCTTCCGGCTTTCTCTGCCATACTGTGCATGCTGGGACATTCTTTATGTTTTCCCATCATGCTGTGCGTGCTGGGACATTCTTTTCATTTTCCCACTATGCTGTGTGTGCTGGAAGGTTCTTCATATTTTCCCACCATGCCATGCATGCTGGGGCATTTTTCATGTGTTCCTGCCATGTTGCATGTGCTGTGAAGTTCTCTGGCTCCTCCCCCACTGCTGTTTTTCCCCCACTCCGTTGGGTGATAACTTACACAGTGTCTCTCTCTTGTGGGCCTCGTTCTGCGTCTCTGGCCCCCTCTGAATTTCCTTTGCAGGTTTTGTTTTTTGGTTTGTGTGTTTCCACACACCTCTTCAATATCTGTGGACTCAGGGGTCTTCGTTTTTGACCTTTTTCTCCTCTCAGGTCAGCGTTGGCTAGCAGAGCTCGTCCCCTCTGTGGCTTGCTCTGTTTCCAGCCTGCTGGGAGCCATGTCTCTGCCAGAGGCTCTTCCTTTAGACCGTGTGTGCCAGGTCCCCTGCACCCGTGCTTGATGGAGCCCTTACAAGCAGCGAGACCCGCACCCCCCATCTGCCTGTTATACCCATTCCTGCGGTGCTGGTTCCCCTCCTTACTGAGCGTCTAGACAGGATTATATTTTCAAATTACACCATGCATATTTTACTAAAATATTCAATAGATTCAGTTAAACACTTCGTAAGTTTTTCTTTTTTTTTTAGTTTTTCACATGCAAGAATTCAAGAAATTAATTTGGCGTGAGCCCCTCCCTTAACAACCTAATGAGCCATTCTGACTTGTCACAGAGCTAGCCTGAAGCGTCATTCCTAGAAAATGATATTGGTGGGCCCGAAGTCCCACAGGCGTGTCCCCTTAAATATATGTAGATTATGAATCTTTGAATGTTCTAATCTGATTGGAGGTTCCTCTTTTGGTTGGTTTACGTGCCTAATATTTGGCTATTTAATCCATCAAATGAGGAAAAATTAAGAAGAAAATGACTGAGTGGAGCCCATAACAAAACAATGCAAAGCAGAAGTGGCACCTTGAAGCAGAAAGAGCGCATTTAGGTGCTGAATTGATGTGAGTGTGCTGGTGGGTGGTTTTGTTACTGGGAACACAAAGGAGGAGAGTCTAGGACATTACAGAGGCATGTAAAAGCAGCAGGGCGGCCCAGATACCTGCACCTAATAAGCTTAGCTCAAACATCTGCATCCCGCTGCACACTGCATCTGCCTGTTTCCTAAAATGATCGGTTTGGATTTTTCCCTTATCATTGCTGTTACTTGATGAATCCATCCATCACAAGTCTAGCAGCAACCAAATGCTTCCCTCAGTGCTGTGTCATTTTGCTGTGGATGCACACCCAGGACCTCCTTAGTTTTTTTTTTTTTTCTTTTATCTACTCATCACTTTTTTCTCCAATTGCCTGAACATTTCAAATGGGGCAAAACTTTATAGTTATTATGTTCTAAAGGGACCAAGAATTAATCAGGATATAGGTACTTCTGTCTTCTTGGGACATTTTCTCTAAAAAATACTAACAATTGCATTTCGTGACCCAGCTAGTGTATAAATATATTAGTACTATATTTTAAATCATTTTCTCTGACCCAACGGTTCTTTTTTTTTTGCTTCTGAGTTTAGAAGAATTTAAAACAGTTTCATAAGCCCCTGAAAGTATCGTGGACCTTTTTCAGGTATCTGGGGTATGAATTACAGAGATAAACACGAAATTCAATGTAATACCCCCATTGAAGAACTATCAGAAAAGTGGTGCATTCTTCTATATGATCACCCAGAGCATTCCACGAGTCCCGCCTCTGTGTGGTTTCCCTGCTATCTGTCGAGGAATTAGCTTATACAACTCCGTCTGTCATTTGTAATGCTGTTTGCAAGGACAACCATTGGATGTACCTGTAACTGCAAGGGATTAAGCGTTTCAGATTATTATATATTGGCAAGCTCTAAACTTTGACACAACTTCATTGATAATGGCCTCTAGTTGTGTTGTATCTTTAACAATGTTGAAAGTGATTTCACCTATTTTCTAAAAGTGAGAGAAAAATACATACATTTTAAGAAGGAACAATTAATATAGTTTAAATCACTCAAACCCAGACCTTTGGAAGGTGATTTTCCAAACTCCTGTTGTGGGATCCTCACTAATGTTCCGTGTGACTTGTCACCCCTCTACCTGTGTAAGAGGCTCCCACGGCCCCCAAGGCAGAGCTGGACTGCCCGTTGTCCCTTCCACCCTGCCGCCTGTCGCTCCCCATGGTCATGCATTGTCACTGTGCCTCTGACCCGCTCTGTGCACATGTGATCCATGGACGCTACAGAAAAGACCTTGAGCTCTTGCCAGATGGCCAGCTTCATGGGGATAGGAGCCTCATCGGTCCTGCTGGGGGCTCAGGAGGTGCCTGCACAGATGTGCTGAAGGTATAAAAGCACATGGTCAGTGAAAGAACAGAACCAACCAATGACGATGCTGACTTATTCCAGGACAGATCAACCTAGTGGGGATTTTGCCCAACTGTAAAGATACCCTCAGTGGCCGGCCATGTGCAGAGCCCCAGGCAGGCAACGCCGGGAAGGAGAGGTTCCTGCCTGGATCCCTGCTGCTGGTCCCCATGCTCTGAACGATCCCAGCCCTGATGGGCCCTGGGTGCCCTGCGAAGGGCTCTGCTCTCCAGTCATGAGGACTCTTTCAAACCAATGGAGTGAGATGTGTAAAAATTCAACTTACCTTTAAATGGGCAAATATTGTCAGACTGTTTAGTGTTTTGTCCCATTCGGTCTTTTTTCACCCTATCTTGGGGAAGGCATCAATCTAGTGGTGAAGACGGACTGAGCCAAGGTTCAGTTAGATGTGGTAGCCTGTTTCTGTTTCTCCCTATGACAGCTTGTCATTTGTGTAAGAATTGGTTTTTGGCTTTTGACATGAAAGAAACAAACCTTAACAATTTTCAAAATCATGGTGAGGAATCCGTGGTCTTCCTTGGGCTTTGTGCTGGGCTCCAGCACCTCTGCCTAAGGTCCTGGAACTCCTGGTGAGCCCCTTCCCTCCTGGGCTCTGGCCCTCCCTGGACCCTGACTCGGGGAGCTGCTGCCTGCGCAGAGGAAAGGCCCGTCGCCATTCCATTTCCCCTTGTCTATTTCCAGGGCCTGGACTTTGCCGGATTCACTGCACACATGTTCCTTGGGATTTGCCTTGTTCTCCTGGTCTCCTTTCCACTCCTCAGACTGCTTTACTGGAACAGAAAGCTTTATAACAAGGAGCCCAGTGAGATTGTTGGTGAGTACAGGTGCCTCTCATGTAGGCTCAGATTTCATTACCATGATACTGTTTGTTTACCAGGGGAAGTTCTTACCAGGAAGTACCTGTCGATGGGTTGCTGGATGCTCAGTATCGGTGATCTCCACGTCCGCCTCCTTGTATACACTGTGTTTTCAGGGCTCTGTCATGAGCTGTGCCTCTTCAGTTTTCTGTGAAGTGTACTGTGCTAAAATGTGGGGAGTTATGGCCACCATGTACAACTCACATGTCATAGCCTCCTAAAGCCATGTGTGTGTGGTACAAATGCACTCACATAGACTGTAGTGCTGTAATAGTGTATCATAGCCTGAGTGCTAAATATGACTGCAAATACAGCAACGTAACCCGGCACAGGAGGTGATGTGCCCTGTCCATCAAGAGCACATGCTAGGCTGGGCGTGGTGGCGCATGCCTGTAATCCCAGTACTTTGGGAGGCCGAGCGGGGCGGATCACCTGAATCAGGTCAGGAGTTTGAGTCCAGCTTGGCCAACATGGTGAAACCCCGTCTGTACTAAAAATATAGAAATTAGCTGGGCATGGTGGCACACGCCTGTAATCCCAGCTACTCGGGAGGCTGAGGCAGGAGAATTGCTTGAACCCAGGAGGTGGAGGTTGCAGTGAGCCGAGATTGTGCCATTGCGCTCCAGCCTGGGTGACAGAGTGAGACTCCGTCTCAAAAACAAACAAACAAACAAACAAACAGCAGATGCTGAGCACCAGCCAGCAGGATGAGGGCTTAGGGCCATCTTATCATTTTGCACTTTCATCACTTAAACACTTTAGTAGATGTTTTACTGAGATCGTTGCTGATTGGAATGTATTAGGAACAATAGATTATTTGGGAAACAGCCAGCCTTGCCTTGGTGAGCTCCCGAATGTGGATGCCGTGCAGGTTGCCTGGGTAACAGGGGCATCAGGCGACCAGCGCTCGCAGCGCTCGGCAGATGCAGGCGCTCTTCTTCTTCTTCAGGGGTTTTTAGAGCTCACGGATTGTATGTTGATCTCTCTCAGCCTCTGTGATTCCGCTGGCCTGTGTTTTATGGGATCTCAGTTTGTCTTTGTTCTGGATAAGACAGCCCGGTTCCATTTCCACACGGACGGCTGGAGGCCCTGACATGGTCCTGCCATACTCCAGTTCCTCCGATGCTGACTGTCCAAGACACATCTGTGTGACTTTCATGTTATTCAGAATTTGAGTGTTTAAAAAATCTCATCAAGAAAATATTGTTTCATGTGCCTCCTCAGGATTCATCTGACAAAACGAGATTGTTCTTGGGAATGTCTAGTCATCTTACCTGGGGCCGGGACCTAATTCAACCCGTAACAACTAGCTAGAGGTGTTTAGAATGTTTTATAATCAACTAATATATGCACAGTAAGATAAATTAATATATAGGTTTCATTTTCTGATGAAAATGTTAGAACCGAGGGAGAGCAAAGGAGACTGTGATCGCGATGGGTAATTGTCCTGTCTCTTGGAGCTTGCGTGTGCACAGCTGTGCCTTCGTGGAGAGCTCAGCTGTCATCCTGCCCAACTGTGCCAGCCTCTCCCAACCTCCCTGGTGATCACAGCATCTAATCTTGAGAAGAATTTGGGATACACAGATTTAGATACTTAGAAAATAAATCTCTGTAATCAATTCCTCACCGTTCCTGAGTAGGGAACAGAGAAAAGCTCCAAGGGAAGTGGGGAGGGATGGTTGGGAGTGCGCACACCTGGTGAAGCTGGAGCCGTGCGGCAGTGCTGAGACCGGCAGTGCGGAGTGAGGTGATTGCTCTGCGCCACTGCTGGGCCTAGAGGGCTCCACATTTGGAGTCCTGGGTAAAACTGCAGATTCCTAAGCCCCACTCAACAGATCTGAGTTTAGCAGGCCTGTGGTAGCTGCAGAGCAGTGTCAGAACAGGCTTGGTTTTGTTGCAGGGAAAAAGGAACCCTGAAATCGCAGTGACTTCCAGAACTGTGTTTTCTTCCTCTTGTTGGCTTTGTCCCCCTCGCCTCCTCCCCAGTGGCCTGGCAGGGGCCCTGATCATCATCTGTTCTTAGAGTCCTGAGCGGCTGGCCTTGAAGGCAGAGAGAATAGCATGGGCCCACTCTGCCATCGAGTGACGCAGGCAGGCTCCACCCAGTCACAAGGGACCAGGCCAGGCCAGCCTACCAGGTGCTCAGAATGGGAGAGAGCGTGACATACGTGGTGAAAGGAGCAGTAATTACCAGCGCCTGTCCCTCTGATCACCAAATATTCAGCTCCTGCTGCTTCTTGCTAGTACTTTGTTAGCATTTTGCATTTGTGTACATTAGCGATCTTGATGTGGTTTCCTGTCTTGTAATGTCTTTTGTTGTTGTCCTCATAGGAGGAATACAGAAATATTTCGTCATCTTCAAGTTTTTGGAAGAATTTCTGTAGAATTGCTATCACTTTTTTCTTAAATGTTTATTTGGACATTTATAGGCCTGGATGTTTTTGTGGGAAGGTTTTTAACTACAAATTCAAATCCCTTAATATACATACAGGGATGGCTATTCAAGTAATCTGTTTCTCCTTGAGTGATTCTGGTAGTTGGTGTCTTTCGAGGAATTTGTCCATTTAATCTAAGTTGTTGAATATATTGTTATAAAATTGTTCATAATATTCTTTCATTTTCCTTTTAAGGGCTATCAAATGTTTGATAATGTCATATCTCTCATCTCTGATGTTGTAGTTTGTCTTTCTCTTTTTGGTTGGTTTATCAATTTTATTGATCTCAAAGAACCAGCTTTTGATTATATAGATTTTTCTCTACAGTATTTTTTCTCTTTTAATAATGTCTATTGTGCTCTTTATTATTTTTTTTCTGCTTACTTTTGGGCTTACTTATTTTTCTTTCACTAGTTTCTAAAACTAGAGGCTAAGGTTATTGATTTCATGTGCCTCTTATTTTCTATTATAGGCATTTAGTGCTCTAAATTTCCTTCTAACTGTTACTTTAGTGACCTCTCACTAATTTATTAAATATTTCATTTTCATTCAGTTCAAATTATCTTTTTATTTATTTATTTTTTTTTTGAGACAGAGTCTCGCTCTGTCGCCCAGGCTGGAGTGCAGTGGCTGGATCTCAGCTCACTGCAAGCTCTGCCTCCTGGGTTTACGACATTCTCCTGCCTCAGCCTCCCGAGTAGCTGGGACTACAGGCGCGCACCACCACGCCCGGCTAGTTTTTTTGTATTTTTTAGTAGAAACGGGGTTTCACCGTGTTAGCTAGGATGATCTCGATCTCCTGACCTCGTGATCCGCCCACATCCACCTCCCAAAGTGCTGGGATTACAGGCTTGAGCCACTACACCCGGCCCAAATTATCTTATAATTCATCTTTTTATTTCTTCTTTGATCCTTGGATAATTTAGATGGTTTATTTACCTTCCAAGTATTTGGGAAAGTTTTTGCAGTTACCTAATTTAGTTCCAGTATAGTAAGAGAATGCATTTCATAAATCTTGAATCCTTTAAATTTTATTGAGACCTGTATGGCTATAGAATGTGGTCTACCTTTGAAACTGTTCTGTGTGTACTAGAAATGAAAATGTATTCTGCTCTTGTTGGGAGGAATGTTCAATGATGTCAATTATGTAGCTTAAGTCAGATTGGCTGATGATGTTATTCAAGTATTCTACATCCCTGCTGATTTTCTATCTACTTGTTATATTAATTATTGAGAGATGGATACAGACGTGTCTAAGGGTGATTATAGATTTGTTTATTTCTCTTTGTAATTCTATCATTTTGCTTTATGCATTTTAAAAGTTTACTATTAGGGCACATAAATATTTAGGATTGTTCTTTCATATTGATGAATTAACACCTTTATTATTATAAAAACAATCTTCATGATCCGTATTAATATTCTTTGCTCTGAAATATACTTTGTTGTTGATATAACAATTTCATTTTTCTCTTGACTAGTGTTAGTGTGGTATATCTTTTTCCATCTTTTTACTTTTAACTTATGTATGTCTTTAAAGTACAGTTCTTGTAAGCAGCATATATTTGCATCTTGCTTTTTTACCTACTCTGATAGTCTGTCTCTTAGACATTTATGTTTAATGTGCTTAGTGATGTGATTGAAGTGTAACATATTATTGTTTTATATTTGTGCTTCTTTATTACTATTCTCTTCATTTATGCCTTCTTTTGAATTAATTATTTAAATATATTCTATATTTTCTCCTCTTTTGGTTGTTACTTTTTTGGGCTTTAATTCTGTTTTATGATTTTAGTGACTATTATACCACTAACTTTAAGCGATATTATACTACCTAGCATACAGTAGATGAACTTAACACTAGTATAGTTCCATTTCTGTCTTTCTGGCCTAGGCTGCTTCTCCTAAGATTCCTAGCTCTGAGCTCCTACTCTAGGCTTCCCTGGAAGCCATCACCTCCTGTGTGAGACCGCATCCACACGGCACTTTCTTTGCCTGTTTGAAACATGTATGTGGCCACTCTTAAGTAATACCATCAGAAGTTGGTTGAGAAGCTCAGAAAGGTAGAGGCTGATAGAGAGGTAAGAGATGGGATATCTGACGATGTCTCCTAGTAAGAGGCTAGAGTGGCAAAGACAAAGAGTTGAAACTTCTATGGCAGAATCAGCACAATGGTGCTGGTCCTTTGGGGTTTTGAGTCTTCTCTGAAGATCTTTGACATCTTTAGCTCTATTCTGGAGGCCACAGGGAACTACTGGTTGTTTGAAAGGAGGAATTTATCTATCTGTCATCTATTTATCTATCTATAATCTGTCATCTAATCTAGGAAATGATAGATCTAGGAAGATAATAGCTAGATATCAGTTATCTTCTTATCATCTAGGAAGGTGATAGATTTATTTTATTATTTTAATTAATTATTTAAAAAGTAATTATTTTTATTTATTTTATTTTTTAATTACACTTTAAGTTCTGTGGTACATTTGCAGAACATGCAGGTTTGTTACATAGGTATACATGTGCCATGGTGGTTTGCTGCACCCATCAACCTGTCATCTACGTTAGGTATTTCTCCGAATGCTCCTAGTGCTATCCCTCCCCTAGTCTCCCACCCACTGACAGGCCCTGGTATGTGATGTTCCCCTCCCTGTGTCACGTGTTCTCATTGTTCCACTCCCACTTATGAGTGAGAACATGCGGTGTTTGGTTTTCTGTTGCTGTGTTAGTTTGCTGAGAATGATGGTTTCCAGCTTCATCCACGTCCCTGCAAAGGACATGAACTCATACTTTTTTATGGCTGGATAGTATTCCATGGTGTACGTGCCACATTTTCTTTATCCAGTCTGTCATTGATGTGCATTTGGGTTGGTTCCAAGTCTTTGCTCTTGTGAACAGTGCTGCAGTCAACATACATGTGCATGTGTCTTTATAGTAGAATGACTTATAATCCTTTGGGTATATGCCCAGTAATGGGATCGCTGGGTCAAATGGTATTTCTGGTTCTAGATCCTTGAGGAATTGCCACACTGTCTTCCACAATGGTTAAACTAATTTACACTCCCACCAACAGTGTAAAAGCGTTCCTATTTCTCCACATCCTCTCCAGCATCTGTTGTTTCCTGACTTTTTAATGATCACCATTCTAACTGGTGTGAGATGGTATCTCATTGTGGTTTTGATTTGCCATTTCTCTAGTGACCAGTGATGATGAGCTTTTTTCATATGTTTGTTTACCGCATAAATGTCTTCTTTCGAGGAGTGTCTATTCATATCCTTTGCTTTTTGATGGGGTTGTTTTTTTCTTGTAAATTTGTTTAAGTTCTTTGTAGATTCTGGATATTAGCCGTTTGTCAGATGGATAGATTACAAAAATTTTCTCCCATTCTGTAGGTTGCCCATTCACTCTGATGATAGTTTCTTTTGCCGTGCAGAAGCTCTTTAGTTTAATTAGATCCCATTTGTCAATTTTGGCTTTTGTTGCCATTTTCCTTTTTTTGAGATGGATCCTTGCTCTGTTGTGCCCAGGCTAGAGTGGAGTGGCACAGTCTTGGCTCACTGCAACCTCCACCTCCTGGGTTCAAGCAATTCTCCCACCTCAGTCTCCCAAGTAGCTGAGATTACTGGCGCCTGCCACCATGCCCAGTAATTTTTTTGTATTTTTAGTAGAGAAGGGGTTTCACCATATTGGCCAGGCTAGTCTTGAACTCTCAACCTCAAGTGATCCGCTTGCCTCGGCCTCCCAAAGTGCTAGGATTAAAGGCCTGAGATAGATAGATACAACAAGTGGTGTTTTATGATTAACCAGGGGCAGATTGGTAGGAAGTGACTGTAGTTAAAGGTTACTAAGGAACAGTAAGAATTAAGAAATGTGAGAGGGTGAGGCCTGGACAAGCAGGTAACCTAGGACAGGAAGAAGCAGATGAGGCAAGAGCTGTGCCAGCATATCCTGGGCTGCTCCTGAGGCTCACACTGCCCTAGCATATGTTTATTTATGATTTATCTTACATCTCTTTCCAGTTTTGGAGGGCCATCTTGTAACTTACCAATTAAATTTTTTCCTTTAGCATCAAACACAGATCTGACACCTGTGACACAATAATGTTAATGTGGAAATATAAAAGAGAATGACATTGACAAGACCAGGATGACATTTCAGTCTTACGTTCCTGGAAGAACAATTGCATTATATAAAAACTAAGAAGGTAAGGGTAGGAGAGAGACTTTATGGGAGGAAGATAAAGTGTTCAGCTATGAGTTTGCAGCACACGGTTCAGAGGGAAATATTGGTAGCCAGCTGGGTCTGTGGTCTTGGACCTCGGCAGAGTAGACAGGCTGGGGAAATGAAGAGGAGGTGCAGAGGAAGCCTGGGAACTGATACGTGGACAGGTTTTGGTAAACTGAGTTCTGGGTGAATGGAGTGAGTTCCCTTCTCCTGGGCAAAATCCCTCCTACTAAATTCCTTCCTAATTTGTGTATTACATTCCACAACTAGGAAGACAAAAGCGCATTACCTGAGTATTAATGCGTGGGCTGATCTGAGTAGAGCAGCACATCCTTTTTGGTTTGATGGGTTAGAAGGCAGGTAGGTGCTGGGTGCACACTGAGGTGGCTGAGGCTCCCCTGGAGAGTAAGCACCTGCAGTCGTCGCACAGGGACTGGAAGGCCAGCTCCACCGACACAGCCTTGGTTCCCAGGCTCTGCTTCTCCAGCATAAAGGCGTGGAGAGACTTCCAGCCTGCACCCAGCAGCTGGCACCAGAGATGAACCACGCAGAGGTGTGAGCCTTTTAAAGTTGACGAGCCGCTTCAGAAGGTGGCCCTTCACGGCGATGCCTTTAGAGAACGGCCGGAGAGTCTCTGGTACTTTGTGGACGGGCTTTTAGCAAGATTTAGAGCACCGGGTGAAATACTGGCTCTGTCTGAACTCACACTGGAGACCTTCCACAGATGGTGTTTTTGTGTTCAGTGTTTCAGAGAGTGAGTTCATTAGTTTTTCCTTCACTTCCTCTTCCCCTTTCTTTTTATGTTATCATAGCCTCATAGGTGGTTTAACGAAGCGTGAGACTTTTCAAGAGGAAATGATGGATCTGTTTCTCTGAAGAGGCCTGTGAATTATACCCAAGTTTCTTTTATTTTAGTAAAGCTACAAAGCATCGATATGTGCTGAATGAAAACATATTATGTATCTTAGTTCTAAAGGTTTCATCTTGGTAGGGCTGAAGCTTTAGAGAAAGCCGTGTGCTAACTGGAATAGTCTGGTGCTCCCAGGCTCTGTGCGTTCTCTCTGAGTCTCGGCATGCTTCGTTTCCAGACTGCCTCTCTCTGCCTAACTCGTCTTTGTTGTTGCAGTAGGTCTGCCACGCCGTGGGTGAGGAGCACTCGCGTCCTGAGCAGAAGGGGCTGAAAGGTGGCATTTTCGCTTTCCACTGAACCCACCGTGTCCGTGCTGCTTCCCGGGTCTTTGGGTGATCGCCTTGAATCTGCCCCGAGCTGCTCTTCCGGTGCCCCAGCGCTTGCTTGAAAGGCTTTGTCTTTTCATCTTTAATTCGTGTGATAGGTAGTGTGGGGCATTGCATGTAAGGGGTGGTTCATGAAAATATTGTGCTTTCTTATATTCTTTTAATGGATATTTCAAGAAACATGTCATGTTTTTAACAGTAAAATAGAGGTTAAATGTAGGTTTTCATGAAATATTTGAATATCTTTTTTTTTTTTTTTTTTGGAGGCGGAGTCTCGCTCTGTCACCCAGGCTGGAGTGCAGTGGCCGGATCTCGGCTCACTGCAAGCTCCGCCTCCCGGGTTTACGCCATTCTCCTGCCTCAGCCTCCTGAGTAGCTGGGACTACAGGCGCCCGCCACCTCGCCCGGCTAGTTTTTTGTATTTTTTTAGTAGAGACGGGGTTTCACCGTGTTAGCCAGGATGGTCTCGATCTCCTGACCTCATGATCCGCCCGTCTCGGCCTCCCAAAGTGCTGGGATTACAGGCTTGAGTCACCGCACCCGGCCGAAATATTTGAATATCTTAAGAGGCCATGAATTGACACATCATTTCTCTCTACTCTTCTCTATCAGAAGGTGTCTGAATTCAGTGATGGGTGAAAATTCTGCTCGTTCTGTAGATTTCAGCATTTCATTAGGTCGTCTGCCTCTCTCTTGCCTGTGTTAGAGGCTCAGTGGGGCCTGGTTGGAGGGTGGCTCCCTGTCTTCTTCTGCCGCTTACCAGATGCCCTGCTGGAGAGCCCTGAGCACCTTCTCCTGAGAATTACACTTGTGTTTTCAGTTGTCACTAGATCTGCTCCTGAAACCCCCTCAAAGATTGGGCAATGTCTAGATTTTGGCTGGAAGCAGATCCGAAATATTTCCCGCAAGAAGGGGAAAAGGTTGTCGGGCGCTAGCTTTGATGTGTTTGTTCAAGAAAGGAATTTATTCTTCACGGAAAGGGTTGAAATGGTCTTACTTCGCTTTTGTGATAATTTTTACATGTCAGCTTTGTCATCTGGGCTGCATGGCAATAGCTCGGGTGCTGAGAAGCTCTGGGTGACCCTGGGCTACCTGCACGTCTCGAGTGTGTGTCTGCTCTGTCAGGCCTCGGCTGTGTGGGGAGCAGAGGAGGGTGTTGCTGATGTCTGAGGTCGTGGGAGACTCAAGCTTCCCTTTTCTTTCTCTGCAGAACTGAAGCACGAGATTCACGTCTGGCGCCTGACCGCTCAGCGCATCAGCCCGGCCAGCCGCGAGGAGACTGCCGTGCGCCGCCTGCTGCTGGGGAAGGTGCTGGCCCTGGAGCACCTGCTCGCCCGGAGGCTGCACACCTTCCACAGGTACGGGGCGGGGTGCTGCTCAGACTGTGCCGGTGTGCAGCAGAACGTTCCATGACCCTATAAAACAGCGACACTAGCTGTATACTAATATGTGATTTTTAGGTGACGCACACTGTGCTAAGTGCATTTTATCTAACCCTCACTGAGCTCTGCAGGGGGTACACAGCCGAGTTTAGGGACAAAAACAAAACAAAACAAAACGAAACACAAAACCAGAGGCTCAGAGTTTGAGCAGCGTGCCCAGGGTTGTGCAGCTTGGAAGGAGCGGCGGCTGGGGATGGAGCTCACAGTCTCAACCGCTGGGCTGTCCCATCTCTCCACATGGTAACTGTTGCATGACAAAAACAAAAAACCATTAATGCAAAGACTAATCGGACAAAATATTCTGCCAGTAGTTGATTTTCAGGCACCTGAAAGACTATGAAAGCCCCATTCAATTTGTTTCCTGGCATTTGTTGTTAATCGAAGCTGGGACTTAAAGGGTAACCATGAATTGGTGTTTTTTCTCCTTGCTGTGACATGGTGCTGAGTTCCAAGCAGTCTTTGTTCTGGAAGCTCAGACAGAAGAAGCAGGAGCCTGGTGACCCCCCAAGGGATGCCAAAGCGGAAGCGTCCCCACAGCTGAGCTACGAGTGGGTGGAGGTGTCCATCTAGGCAAAGGGAAATGTGAACCCTTATGAACAAAGTCTAGAATGGTCTTGCATGTTGCCATTTGCTGAGCCCTGAGGGGTCGCCCTGCATGGGTGTCTCAGGGTCTGGCTGTTGGTGGGAGGATTCCCAGGCATTCCCACGGAGTCCCACACAATCCCGGGAGGAAGTGCTGGCTCTGTGGCATTGGCTCCATCCCCGGCCCAGGACCCACCTCGTCCAGCAGTGCTGGAGCAGGAGGACCAGTGTCCTCAGGCCACAGGGAGGCCCTGAGTTGCAGGCTGGGGAAAAAATGACCACCTTTGGCAGCAGGCGCAGATCTTGGAGGAAGACGCTTCATAAATTAGAGGTAGAATAAATTGTCCTGGTGTTGGGTGCTAAAGACACACTTAGTGCATCTCGGGTTACAAACGTGAGGAAACGTGGGCTCCGAGGCTCACCACGTTCCCATCAGCTCATCTGGTGTTAGTCACACATGGGGAAACTGAGACCTGGGGAGGACGTGGCTTCCCAAGGCCACACAGTTGCTGAGAAGCAGATTACCATGAAGGTGTCCTAAGGCAAGGTTGGGCTCTGCAGGTTTTATTTTTTTATTTTTTTGAGACAGAGTTTAGCTCTTCTTGCCCAGGCTGGAGTGCAGTGGCACGATCTCGGCTCACCGCAGCCTCTGCCTCCTTTACCTCCTGGGTTCAAGCAATTCTCCTGCCTCAGCCTCCCAAGTAGCTGGGATTACAGGCAGGTGCCAACCTGCCTGACTGATTTTGTGTTTTTAGTAGAGACGGGGTTTCTCCACGTTGGTCAGGCTGGTCTCAAACTCCCAACCTCAGGTGATCTGCCCGCCTTGGCCTCCCAAAGTACTGGGATTATAGGTGTGAGTCACCGTGCCCGCCTGCAGGTCTTATTTTTACATTTTCTTTTTAAAAATTGTCCTCAGAATCATTCGACTGTGTCTGCTGTGATTCTTTACGCCCTAGACTGGCTGTGAGGTCAGCCTCCTTTGATACTAAAACTGCATTCTTCGTTGTGCAGCCCCTTTTCCCTAATTGGTGTAGGAGGAAGTCAGCCAGGAGGGTGGGCTGAGTCAGAAACATGGAAAAGGAGAGGCAAGTGGGAGCCACTAAAGGGGCTGAAACAGGCGGGAGGAGACCACCCCAGCAGGAGCAGCACAGACAGAAAAGCCTTCAAAGCCCATCTTCCCCAACCGCTGACCTCAAGCGATCCTTCCCCCTCGGCCTCCCAAAGTCCTCGGATTTCAGGCGTGGAAGTGATCACTGATTGATGAAAATCAACGTTAAAGCAAGTGACATTTCTTTTACCATGTTTTTCTTTAGTTGATTGTAAGAGTTGTACAGGTTCAGTGCCCTCATCTTGGAAACAAAGAGATTCGGGAACGTAGAAGTGCACGTAAAGAGGAAAATAAAGAGGCTGACGGTCGCTGCCTTTGTCCGTGTGCTGATGTGGGGTTTTCATGAAGCATCCCGTGCGCAAGCTGTCCCACACACCTCCTCACACGCACTTCTTTCGTCATTCAGGCCATTATATGTATTTTTTTTGGGAAAAGATAGAGTGAGCGCCCTTTCCAGCCAACCAGTGAAGCCCACTGGCCCCCCATGACTAGTCCTACCAGGCCATGTCGCAGACGGCGTCCAGGGACGAAGTGCTGGGGCTGCTGCTCCACGTGACCGGGGAAGTAATGAGTCTCTTCTTTTCTCTTTCAGACAGATCTCACAGGAGGACAAAAATTGGGAGACCAATATCCAGGAACTCCAGAAAAAGGTACGCAGCTTTCTTTTCTCAAGGATTTCTGATTCGCTTCTCCAAGAAGAGAGTGAGCAATGCCTTTCCTTTCCCTCACATGACTGAACGCCGTTTCTCTTTTTATTTCTGTGGTCCTACACGGGACATTGCAATTTCTGTGTTTGGGTGAATGGGGAGACATGTTTTCCGGAGACAGCAGGCTGATCTTGTCAGGACGTGGAAAGCGAGCGTCTTCGTGGGGCCTTTCCCTTTCCCTGCGCGTTGCGGGGCCTGCCCTCTGAGCGGGTGTCCCTGACCACCAGCCCTCTCCTGGCCCCGAAGGGCAGGCCCGAGTTCACACTTTGAGGGGATGGCGAGGCGTGCTGCGTGAAGTGGAGCAGCTTTAGGGACGGACATAGGATGCGTGAGTGTCCTGCCGACGGCTCTGACTTCTTGGGGCAGAGCTTTGGTTTTTTTTTTTTGGCTCTTTCTCAGCCCATTTATGAGCACAGAGGGCCCCTTCCCAGTCGAGAGAGCTCTGCGCGAGATCTGCTGGGAGTCATCTGCATCTCGGTGACGTTTCAGATCTGTGTGGTTTATCTTCTAGGGAGACACTGAACACCCGCTCTAATTGTGACGGGCACACTCTACATGCGAGTCAGGTGTTTCCTAACGGGGCTTCAGCACACCTCACGTCTCTCGTGTCTATTTTCCATAAAGATGTTGGATGCGATCTGATGAGGTGCCTCAGTGCCTTCACACTCTGTCCTATGTAGACGGTCAGGGTTAGAAAAGAAAGGTGTAGCTGTGATACTCTTGCGGGCCCCAAGTTCATACAGATGATGCCTGCTTTGCTAGACTGTGGTGTTTTAGTCGTGAGCTGGAGAAGAACCGTGCGCCTCTCTGTGCACCTGCACGAGGACTACGGTGAGATGAAGTGGAGAGGGAAGGCTTGGCGGCATCCCTGTATCACATGTAAGAATTCTTACAGAAGCGACCCTAGGGGTGTGTGTGTGTGTGCCGTGGAATACTACTCAGCCATAGAAAGGAATGAAATAATGGCATTCACAGCAACCTGGATGAACTTGGAGACCAGTGGTGAAGTAACTCCGGAATGGAAAACCAAACATCGTATGTTCTCACTTATAAGTGGGAGCCAAGCTACGAGGACACAAAGGCATGAGAATGATATGATAGACTTTGGGTACTTGGTGGGAGGGTGGGAGTGGGGCGAGGGATAAAAGACTACACATTGGGTACTGCGTACACTGCTCAGGCGATGGGAGCACCAAAAATCTCAGAAATCACCACTAAAGAACTTATCCATATAATCAAACACCATCTGTCTTCCCAAAACCTATTGAAATAAAAAAAAAAAAGAAAAAAGAAATGACCTCAGGTATCTAGAAGGAGCGAATGTGAATGCCGCCCGTAAACTCTCCACTTCCATGAGCTGCAGGATGCTGGAATGCTCGTGGACCTGCCCGCTCCTCCACCTCCGATCTTCGCACTGGCCGTGGCAATGGCCGCTTTCTGTGGTTGCTGCGACTCTAGGGAAGGTTTGCAGTGCCTCCCTTCACGCCTGGTGAGAACCCACATCACTCTCCTCTGAGCATTTCAAATCCTTTTCCTGCCATGCTCCTGTGGTCCTGATTGTTCAGCACAGAATCATGCCGGAAAATCAGCCTTCCCCAGAGGGCTGACGGGGAGGATGAGAAGGGGCTGGCCGAGCCATGAGCCTTTGCAGTGGGCAGAGAGGGGCAGATGCTCACCGGTGGCCTCACTGCACATGGTGGAGGGGCTGTGTCAGAGCTGTTGTGACACGGGGGGGCTTGCATGTGTTTTTGATGGCAGCAGCATTACCTATGTGACCAGAGGAAGCAAGAGGGAAAATCTCTCTGTAGTTCTAGCTCTACCTCTGTGTGTCTATATCTACATGTCTGTATCTGTCCAAATCCAGATAGCTGTAGATTGCTGTGATGACAGATGTCTAGATCCACCTGCATCTACAAAGCTACAGATGTCAACATCCGTCGTCATTGCTGTCTGCGTCTATCCACCTAGACAGACTAGACAGATGGGTGGACAGGTGTGCTGGTGGGTAGACAGATGGGCGGACAGGTGTGCTGGTGGGTAGACAGATAGGTGGACAGGTGTGCTGGTGGGACCAGACTCAAGAAAGGATCTGATGCTTGCCAGGCATGGTGGCTCACACCTGTAATCCCAGCGCTTTGGGAGGCAGAGGTGGGAGCATTGCTTGAGCCCAGGAGTTCAAGACCAGCCTGGGCAACATGGTGAAACCCAGTCTCTACTAAAAATACAAAAACTAGCTGGGCATGGTGGTGCACACCTGTAGTCCCAGCTACTTGGGAGGCAGGCTGAGGTAGGAGGATCACCTGAGCCTGGGAGGCGGAGGTTGCGTTGAGCCGAGACTGTGCCACTGCACTCCAGCCTGGGTGACAGAGCGAGACTCTGTCTCCACGGAGACCTGGTTGACAGGGCAGGCCAACCAGGCGCCCATCTGCATGCTTCCCTGCCCTGGCCCCCTGCAGCCGTGGCCTGTGGGGCACAGTACCCTTGAGGCCTCACAGGGAGAGCCCTGTCTTGTGCCGACTCCCAGGTTGATGGAGGCCTTGCAGAGGATAAGATGCCTCAGGGCCTGCCCTTCCCCTGTGACTGGGCGGATTCCCGTGGGTGTCATCCCAGCGCTAAGAGTGCACCGCCTGCGTTCCAAGGGCCTCGTGCGTGTCATGTCAAGAGCATGGCCAGAGCCTTATCTGGGAGTCACAGTTCCGTAAGAAGGCTCAGCCTCATTGCCCTGCCTGTATGCTTGGCATGGTAGGGAAAGGAACAGTGAAGACGGCGCTGCCACCACAGGTGCCTGTAGAAATGCCCCGTCATCCTCTGATACCTGCTGGCCAGGTGTTTCGTAACAGGGCTGTACTACGCTTGACATCTGCTGTGTTTATCTTTCATAAAGATTTTGAATGCAGTAATACTGAATCTGTACGGTTTTCCTTGTAACACAGTACTTTGTCATTTTCTTTCAAGTTTGAGAGGTCACATTTTTCATCATCGTGCAATCTGTCATGATTCCAGTTGCGTAGGTTATGATGCGCTGCAGGAGTCAGAGGGTTGTGCAGAGACAATGAGCTGTGGTTTCTCTCTTACAGCATAGGATATCCGACGGGATCCTGCTCGCCAAATGCCTGACCGTGTTGGGATTTGTTATCTTCATGTTTTTCCTCAATTCGTTTGTCCCTGGCATTCATCTTGATCTTGGTGAGTCTAATTTAGCTTTTGTTCATAGGCTTTGTCACGTTCTGGATGGGAAGGTTTCAGAGTCTGTTCCCAGACACTGACTTCACCCACGGGCAGCTGGGCTGGTGGGAGGCCAGAGAGGTTTGAGATGGAGGGTGGGCAGCCCGCCCTGGGAAGAAGGCGCCTTTCCTTTTGGTTTCCTGGGCAGGAGGGAGGGAGAGAGAGATGCGTCTCCAGCCCCTTAGACTCTGTGCCATGGGTCCTCGGCCCCTCCAGGGATGCCCATGAGGAGGAATGTAGAGTGGGCACTGTCCTGTCTATTGTAGTTAATAACCACATCTGTACATGGTTCCCAGAAGAGACAGGAGCCACATGGGCAAGGCCAGCGCTGCCCTCTGTGCCGCCTGCCGTGCCAGTTAGGTGACGGCCTGTTCAGGAATTCGGGAGAGCCCTGGCGAATGGTCAGCGCTCTGCAGGGCCCACTTGCCTTGTCTGAGGGTGCATCTGGCCCATGAAACTGTTCTCCCACCAGCCACTGTTGGTTTCTCTTCTCCCACTTTCACCACACCCATGGCTCTCAGACCTCTCCACTTTCTCTAGCCTGTGTCATGGCCAGGACCTGTCCCCACCTGAGATGTGGCTCCCTCAGGGGAGCTCACCACAGAGCTTGTCAACCCCTGGCCTCCTCCACCCTCCATAAACGTTCTCCATTCTCCTAGGCGTTTGTCAATTTCACAGTCATCTCCATTGGTGTCCTTATTGAAAACAAAACAAAACCCACCCACATGAAAGTGTAGGTTTATAAGAAGCATAAATTTGAGGTGGGGTCATAGTCTTTTCTTTTACCAAAGCTTTACCCATAGTTTTCCTTCAAAAGTGAGTTCTGCTAAGATGGTTAAAATATCCAACTTTTATCTTATTTTGTATAAAACCTTGATTCACTGTGAAATTTGAGGAGTGCAGCTGCCGTAGAAAGCGAAGCCTCTTAATTGTGTAAAATAGATGGATAATGCTGCAAGCTTCAGTGATCCGCATCACATCATTGCTTCTGGGGTTCCTGGAAACCATCAGAAATTCATGGGCCAGAAGTTGATTTTCCTTTTCTCTTATGTAAAAAAGCCACATTTCTAGATTCTCACACAACACATGATGTATGTGCTTTTGACTGGAGGTCCAGCTTTATGTTATGTATTCACAGCCCCTCAATTTCTTTCCCTTGATAATTTCAAATCCGACTTGCCAGGTGTCCTGGGCTTGGTTCAGGCTGGCAGGTATTATATATCCACACCTGAGAGCCGGTCTGCTTAGAATCCTGATGAGGTAATGATCCAAAGCTGGAGTGGTAACGGTACTGTGAATTTCAATTGTATTTGGTGGACTACATCTAGAAATTGCTGCAGTGTAATTATTTTTCATTACACCTCAGGCCGAATGTAATTTTAACATTAGAAACCTAATGACTAAAAGAATGTTAGGTAGTCACCACTGGTAATTAAACACATTTAAAAAACTAGTGTTTTGTGGGCAGAGAGGTTCCATTAGGTGTTCACAGATAATTTTGCTCCTTATTTGAGAGTCTACTTTAGAAGAACATAGGAGGCATTTTAAAAACTAAAAAGATACAAGAGCTTGCATTCAATTTTATTAACATTTGGCAACAGTCCTTGTATAAAAAACAATACTTTAATACTTAAAGTCACATCTTTAACTATATGGACTTTAAAAATCTTGGTTACTATGAAACTTTTAGCCAGGAAGTCTACATTGTTTTACAAAATGTCTCATCTCCTTTTGTGTGGTTGTTACATCTGTGGATGATGGTCGTGTTTATTTTCTGCTTTTAAATCCTGTTTTGTTTTTAGTTGGGGTTTGCGTTCAGGTGATTTTATCTGGGGATCCAGATATTTGCATATTCATCAAGATAAGTTAGGTTGGCCAGGAGAAGAGTTTGATTGGCATATATTTTAATGGAATACAGTTTCCTTAGAGTGATAAGAACTTTTCTGATAGAACAGGGGGCAAAATGGACACAAGATCTTCCCAGGGCTTCAGCCAGTAGCAACGTGATGATTTATCTTTGGCAAAGTTCTGTTTTCTTTTTAATTTTTTTACATGTAACAGTGTTTTTTTTAAAAAATATTTTTGAGACAGAGTCTCACTCTGTTGCTCAGGCTGGAGTGCAGTGGTGCAATCTCAGTTCAGTGCAGGCTCTGCCTCCTGGGCTCAAGCAATTCTCGTGCCTCAGCCTCCAAAGTAGCTGGGATTACGGGAATGCGCCACCACTGCCGGCTAATTTTTGTAGTTTTAGTAGAGCTGGAGTTTCACTATGTTGGCCAGACGGATCTCAAACTGCTGACCTCAGGTGATCCTCCCACCTCAGCCTCCCAAAGTGCTGGGATTATAGGCAGGAGCCACTACGCCCAGCCAGGAGTTCTATTTTCAGTGTGTCCTGCTGTGTAAGTTGAGCCTTGTTCAATGTGATGTCATATAACATGAAGTGACGTCATATCACACGATGTGCATGATGTAACACGACATCATCTAATACAGTGCACACACTGTCCACTACGTGACATTATAACACAATGTAATTGCATATAACACAGGGTGCTGTCATGAAAAAATAACGCGTTATGAAACAAAATGTGACATCAGATAACATTCCTTCATTTAGGAATCCTAAACTAGACACAGCATTGACTCTTTCTCTTTGTTTTTTTTTTTTTTTTTTTTTTAATTATCATAGAGCAAAACTGACTTTTCCTTTGGATGTAGCTTTCTATGGATTTTAACACATAAGTAGATTTATGTAACTGCCGCTGCAGTCAGAGTACAGGACAGCTCCGTTACAGACCTTTCTCAGCTGTTCTTTCGTGGCCACCCTCCCCCGGTCCTGGCAAGGACTGATCTTGTCTCCATCCCTATGGTCTTGTGTTTTTGGGGCTGTCGTATACACAGAATCAGATCGTACGCCACCATTCGAGACTGGCTTGTCTCACACAGCGTTAATGCCTCTGTGGTGCACCCAAGTTGCTCTGTGCATCAGTAGTTCATTGCATTTGGCTGGGCGTGGTGGCTCACGCCTGTAATCCCAGCACTTTGAAAGGCCAAGGAGGGTGGACTGCTTGAGCCCAGGAGTTCGAGACCAGCCTGGGCAACATGGCAAAATCCTGTCTCTACAAAAAATACAAAAATTAGCTGGGCGTGATAGTGTGCGCCTGTAGTCCCAGCTACTTGGGAGGCTGAGGCAGGAGGATTGCTGGAGCCTGGGAGGTGGAGGTTGCAGTGAGCTGAGATCGCACCACTGCACTCCAGCCTCAGTGACAGAGCCAGACCCTATTTCAGAAAAACAAAAACAAAAACAAACCCAAAAAGCTACTCCAGACACTTCTGAGTACACGGTTTTCTGTGGACTTCGGTTTTTATTCTCTGGGTGGATTTCCTTCTCTTGAGTGGCGCTGCTGTGTCATACGGTGGGTGTGGATTTTATTTTAAAAGAAACTGCCACCCCCTTTTCTAGTGAGGCCAACCGCTTTGCGTTCCCACAGCATGTATGGGAGTTCCGGCTGCCTCGCACCCTGACTAGCACATGGAACAGTGAGAACCCCCCTGGAGTTCCACAGCACCTTCTGCAAACCGTAAATACATTCTCCTGATTTCTTTCCTCTTCTGTCTTCTGACCTCCCCCTTCCCAGCTAGACTCAAGGACCTGGTCCGTGTGCCTGCATTTCCCCTTCCTGGTGCCTGGTGCTAATGCCTGGTTCATTAATAGAAGCAAGGTGTAGGTTTAAAGGATGCACGAACAAACTTATTGTTACTGCTCGCAGATTCCAACTTAACTATTGTAGGAATTTACTATGTGGCTGACCCAGTCAGGGGCATAGCCTGAGGCAAAGGCTCACATGTGTGTTCTTCATGCAGGAGCTTCATCCCAGGGAAGAAGAGTGAGGGATGGGGGCCGGGCAGTGAGGAGAGCGAGCGCAGGCACCACTGCCCCAGCGTGCTGGCCTTTGTGACAGGCCACTGGAGCTCCATCCTGCAGGGCTGTCTGAGTGGAGGTACCAAGTGCATCTCAGGGCTGTCTGTGGGGTTGAGTAGAGCAGGAAGGAATGTTTACTGGCTGATGCGCGTGGCCCATTGGTCTCAGCTCCTTCCTGTGGGATTCCAGAGTGCATGTGTCCAGCTGCATGTGCCGAGGCCATGCGACCACACCCACAGGGCGGCCCGGGCGGAGAAGGCATCAGGGCATGGGCTCCAGGGCAGGCCTTCCGGGTGCATCTGTGTGAGGGTGGTCGGGCCACATGGAGCTGGCTGTGGTGACAGACAGGAGAGCCCTGAGGGACCCAGGGGTGTGCAAGAGGTGGCACAATGGCAAAGAAGGGTGAGCAAGGGCCAGGGTCACAGTTCACACCCATCCGGCAAAGAGGTGGCTTCCGACGTGCAGGGGCCATCACCTCACAGCACAGCAGGACCGAGCCCAGCCTGGGCGCCGGCTCCGCAGAGGTCTGCAGTCCCTGCGTGAGGCCCTTGGTGCCAGATGGGTTTCATGGGGGCCAAGGGAGAGTTTTCCCCTTGGGGCCTCTTGAGTTTCGCTGAAAAAACAACTAACAGCAGGCAGAGTAATAGGAGAAAAGGCGCACACATTTATTTAACGTGCGTGCACAAGAATCTTCAGAATGAAGGCCCAGAGATACAGGAGACACTGACCAGGTTAATATTTAGGTTCAACCAAGTGTGGAGAGCCGGGTAGAAATGGGATTGGAGAAAAAGGGGTATGACTGGGTGCTGACAGACTGCGTGGGAACCCCAGCAGGGCCTGTCTGCCCAGAATCTTCCTGGCCTGTCGGAGCAGCACTCCTTCCTTCTGGGTGTGGGGCAGGCCCCTCTCTGGAATGGGGTCGTAGGACCTACGGTCAAACAAGGCAGGCCAGACCGTTTCTTCGTGGCCGGTTTTCACACAGAAAGGCGGGGGGATACAATGAGAATAACACTTTGGGGTTTATGGCTGGCTTTGGAGAAAAGAGTTCTGGTTTCTATGACCTGCCTTGGGAAAGAGGGATTCTAGTTTCCTTGGCAGCCTCGGGGGAGAATGGGACTGAGAGATGGGCAGGCAGGAGGAGGGCAGAGAAAACTTCCTTCTGATGAAACAAAAACTTCAGCTGAATTAAATTTAAAGGAGTTTAATTGAACAATGAATGATGCGCAAATCGGACAGCCCCCAGAATCACAGCAGATTTATTGTGGAAACTGCTCATCAAGGCTCTAATGAGACTAACAAGTCTAAGAGACTCCAGGGGTGCCTTTGGTCAGAACAAACTTATAGACAAAAAAGGTAAAATGACGTACGGGAGTCAGAAGTGAGGTACAGAAACAGTGAGATTGGTTACAGCCCGGCGGTTGCCTGATTTGAACACAGTTTGAACATTCAGCAGCCTATGAGTGGTTGAAGTATGGCCGTGGGGATTGGCCGACACTCGGCCATTGTTAGAGATGCATACTGTTAAGTTAGGCTTTCACTTTGTCTAACTGTTAAGCTAGGTTACAGTTCATCCACAAGGACTCAAATACAGAAGCCCAGAGTCCTTCTCAGGCCATCGTTAACTTGCTTTAACGCTTCCGAGGCCTTCATTTTGGGGTATTGCTTTCTGAGCCCCAGAAGTTTCAAAATTCAGATTTTTTTGTGGTTTTAGAAAGATAATTCAGTGAACATACTGAATTGTGGATATGATGTAACACACTCTGAGAGGTTCAGGGCCGCACCCTGTCATCTGAGCATGATTTCTGCAGCGAAACACAATTATTTACACAAAATGGCACAAATAAAGACTGCAAACAACCTCATTCCTATTCAAGTCAGGTGTTTTTGAATTTTTTACATCAAAACATATAGAAAAAGTTTGCTTTTCTGAAATTAGGGTTTCAAGATTGTGGATAACTGATTATGAACCTATGAAAAGAATCAGCGAGGCAGGCTTGAAAATGTTATCTTTGGCCTTAAAATTTAGAGCCTTGATGAGCAGTTTCCTAGGCCTCCTCCTTTGATAATTAGTTCAGAATGTACCCCAGATTCTCTCATGATGTGTTTGATTAGATTTCAGTTCTGGAAAATTTTCCGTCATTATTCCCCTGATTATGGTTTTGAAATTGCTGGTCTTCTCCGTGTCCCTTGGTGTCCCTCTGGTGGAGCAGTTTTATTGTTGTCTTTGTGAAAGTATTTTTAGCTACAAATAAAGCAATCTGTTGGCTCTGTCTTAAGCAAAATAGAGGATTATTAGAATAATAACAGGCCGACAGGCTCCAAGGACACGGGGCCCCTCAGGGGCAGGCTCAGGAAGGAGGAAGGGTCCAGATGGAGGGCGCCCACCGCCCCGGCCTCTGCAGTGCTCTGCCCTCAGCCCCTCGCTTCTCTGCGACCGGTTAGTGCATCTTTTTTCTGCTCATGACAGAATAGTGGTTGCCTCACCAGTTTCCCAGTTTATAGGACCTCGATTTCAGCCACACCCAGAGAAGAGGCTATTTTGAATACCCAATTCCCAGGTGAAGAGGAGTCTGCTTGGCCTGGTTGGTTTCTTTCGTCTCCTGGCACAGGAAATTCTGAGCAGGCGGGCAGGAACAAGTGGTGAGACGTGGCCCGGGGTGGCTGAGGCATACTTCTTAGAGGAGGTCGCTATGAGCTGGACAGACATTCCCGAGGCTTCCTGATATGTATTCTATGCACTCTAGTTACTAGTAAGATTCATGTCAGCTAAGCCATTCATATATCCATCCTCTCATTCATGCGTTTGTATGACACATGCAGGCAGTGGCCTCGGGGTTGGTTGGGGCTCGTGTGGTGAACATAAAAACCACATTGCTGCTCTCCTAGGTCGTCTTCTCTAGAGGGGAGATGGATCTGTATTTATTCTACCAGGGACTCACGTAACTGTCCAGAGGGTTCCTCTTGCCCGCCGCCCAAGTAGACCAGATTTATGGAGGCAGAGTTACTGCAGTAGGGACGGAGTTTTACCCATGTAGAGCTGGCTAAATGGAAGACTGGAGTTGTGTTATTACTGAAATCAGCCTCTCTGATTCGGAGGCTCGGGTTTTTCAAGGACAATTTTGGGGAAGAATGGCAGGGAGGGTGGCTAGGCAATAGGCACCTGCTGCCAATTGGTCGAGGGTGTAAATCACAGGGGTGTGGGAAATGGTTCTTCTGCACGGAGAATCACTTCTGGGTAAGCCGCAGGAGCAGCTGGCCAGTCCAGATGGAGCCATCAGTCTCAGACATGCAGAAACCCTGAAAAGGTATCTCAAAAGGCCAGTCTTAGGCTCTACGATAGAGATGCTATCTGCAGGGGTAACTGGGGAAGTTGTATATCTTGTGACCTCCTGAATAATGGCTGGTAATCTTCTACGTCTACACTTTAGCAGAATTCAGTGTCTCCTATCCTCCTATCCTGGTGTTCTTTGATTAGCTTTACAAATGCAATTGAGTTTTGGGGAAGGGCTGATATCATTTAAGCTATAAACTAAATGTCTGCCAAAGTTAGCTTGCCTTAAGCCCAAGAATAATTAAGGGCAGCTTGAAGGCTAAAGGCAAGAGGGGGGTTGGATAGATCAGATCTCCCTCACTGTCATAATTTTCTCACTGAAACGATTTCTGCAAAGGTGGTTTCAGTCACATTAGGGGCAGCAAGGACCACACAGCTAATGTAGACACCAAGACCTTCAGAGCTGTGATGCAGAGACAGGCCAAGGGTACCAAATGGGGAAGCCCAAAATGATAATTTCCATAGCCAAGGTGTCCATGAAAAGAGTGAAACTCTGTAAATTATTTGAAGAGATCTATCCTGAGACAAAAATGAGTGACCATGGCCCGTGACACCACTCCAGGAGATCCTGAGAACATGTACCCAAGGTGGTTGAGTTACAGCTTGATTTTGTACATGTTAGGGGGGCAGAAGTTACAGGAAGACGTTCATCAATACATGTAAGGTGTGTATTGGTTCAGTCCAGAAAGGTGTGACAACTCGAAGCAGGGGGCGGGGTCATAGGTGGATTCAAAGACTTTCTGATTGGCCATTGGTTGAAAGAGTTAAGTTATTATCTAAGTCCCAGAATCAATAGAAAGAAGAGCCTGGGTTAAGATAGGGGGTTGCAGAGACCAAGGGTTTTATCATGCAGATGAAGCCTCCAGGTAGCAGGTTTCAGAGCTCTTATCAGACCTAAAAAAATACCAGAGTCTTAGGGAAAGGATCTGGAAAGGGAAGGGGATTCTCCACAGAATACAGATTTTCCCCACAAAAGACAGCTTTGCAGGGCCATCTCCAAATGTGTCAAAGAAACATATTTTGGGGTAAAACACTTGGATTTCTTTCAGGGCCTGCTGTCTGTCATGTGATGCTGTACTAGACTCAGGCTGGAATTTGGTCTCTCATTGGTATGCCTATTCTATCAGTCTTAAGATCCCTGTTTTAATATGAATGCTGGTCAGTTGTGCCTGAATTCCAGAGGGAGGAGGGTACAGTGAGGCACAGCTGACCCCCTTCCCTCCCATCATGTCCTGAACTAGTTTTTCGGATTTCTTTGAAATGTCCTTGGCTGAGAGGGGCTCCGTCAGTTGGTTAAGGAGCTTAGAAATTTGTTTTTGGTTTACAGAGTTAACAGATGAGAGGCCTAATGAAATCTACAAAAAAAATGAGGAGCTCTTACTGGAAAGGCTATGGCATATTAGAAAAAATCCATGATATATGTAAACTATTTGAGTCAGTTATTACATACAGTTTGTGTTAACCTGATAATAAAAATATTTAAATCCCTGGATGGCTCTATTCTAATTTTCATCAAATATTCATCTTAAATGAATGTAAATATCCAAGAGATTATTTCAGAATGATGATAAATATAATGCAATATAAGGTAATGTAATATGATGTAATATAATATGGATCTGGATTTATAAGTCAATTAGAATAATTAGCTTCTTTCCTTATTATCCTCACCATGGGTAAAATTACCACATTTCATCATAACACTGAAGAAGTGATATCATGGGAGAGAGAATGACTCAGTTTTTTAAAAATGGAGATATAGAATCCACACAACATAAAATTTATCTTGTGAAATTATATCATTCAGTGGATTTTAGTATATTCACAAAGTTGTACAACCATTGCCAGTATCCAGTTCCAGAACACTTTCCTCATTCCCCAAATAATCTTGTACCCAAAAGTAGTCACTGACGCACTGTTTCCCCCTTTTCCCCAACCTTCCCCAAATAATCTTGTATCCAAAAGTAGTCATTGACACACTATTTCCCCCTTTTCCCCAACCCCCAGACCCTGGAAACCACTAATCCTACTTTGTTTCTAGATTTGCCTGTTCTGAACATCTCATTTAATGGAATCATTTAACATGTGGTTTTTTGCGTCCAGCTTCTTTCACTTGGCATAACATTTTCAAGGTGCATCCGTGTTGCATCATGGATTAGTGCTTCATTTCATTTGGCTGTATGATATTCATATATATGTTTTATATTATACTATGTATATTATATATGTAAATATGTCATATATCACATATATATCATAATATATATGTATCACAATTTACCATTTATTAACTGATTGACCTAGGATTGGAACTGCAAAGTCATATGCAACTCTCTGTTGAACTTTTAGAAACCCCGCTAATTGCTTTTCCAGAACAGTTGTACCTTTCCCGTTGGAAATGCATGAGCGTTCTGATTTCTCCACACTTTCACCAGCACTTGTTATTGTGTGTGTCCTTGATTCTGCTCATCATAGCAGGCGTGAAGTGGTACTTCATTACAGCTTTGATTTGCATTTCCTAGTGATAATGACATTGAGCATCTTTTCTGTGCTTGTAGGCCATTTGTGAAATGCTCTTTTACTAAATAACACGTGAACTTGTTTTTTCCATCGGTTTGGAAATTTCAGCTGCGATGCACAGTAACGACAGCCTTCTTTTGCTCTGAAGGAGATTTTGTTCCTGACTCTGGAGCATTTTTACCCATTTGAGTCTCCCTTCCTGAGCGTCATGTACACACTGTGAGATACGAGGATGAGGAAGGCCAGTGTCCCTCCTCTAGTTGCTTAAAACCGCAGCTTTGCCAGGAGCCTAGTGAGGCGTTTCATAGGGTTGGTCATGATTCTCCACATGTGGGGGTTCACATTGGTTGTGGTCTCCTTTTATTAGCTCCAAAATGTTTTGACTAATGCAGCCAATATCCTCCATTGAGTACCCACAGGTTAATGAATTTGGGGTTGAGCAAATTCATTTAATGACTGTTTCTCGCTTCATTTTTCATTCCAAATGGCTTGGATCACAGGCCTGCGTATAACCGTAAGATTGCTGAGATTTTTAAAAGGGTGAATAATTTTGGTGGAGTACCACATTAGCTTTAAAACTGTGGATTTTTCAGAGACGTTAGTGGTCTCTGTTTGAGTAAAAATATCTGTGAGTTATGAGTGGGAGAGTAAGGTGTTAGACATGCATTCATCGAGAGAATTGTTAACCCTCTCACATCGAATGGTTACTACTTACAGTTTTTTCATTGATCATTACCCTTAACATTCTGCATTGTCTCAATATATATTAACATTTTTCTATGTAAATTATATTTCCCCCTTAGCATGAATAAGAGGGACAATCTTCATATTCGCTATAGAAAACCAAATCTGGAGAAATCACAGCTACAGAATTATTAGAAATATTGGGACCAAGAGATTCTTCTTTTCAGGGCTCAGGATATCCCCAACTTTGCAGTCACAATGCTGAGAAGAGTTAGGTTGTGTCGACATTTTCACTTGCTTGTCTGAAGCTACACTGTGGTCGTATTTAAATTCCTCAACATTAATAATCAGAAGAAGAATTGAAATAACTTATAAGAGAATAGTGCTGTGGCCATTCACTTCTCAAACTTTTCATAATAAGCAGTTTTTCGGTGATGTTTATGACGTTCATTTGTGGAAATTAGGTGTTCCATTGCTAGTGGCCAGGTTGGTCTTGTGGCTTCACCTAACTACAGGGCTAGGAAACCTTCTTGGGGGTCCAGTAGGGAGAAGAGTGACAGGTGTGGGAAGCTCTGACAAGCTACTAGTGAACCAACATACAAAACACCTCCTACACGATTTGTTAAGGGTTTTACATGAGGTGATGTTTTATCTGGTGCTTTAGAATATTACATAGTGGGCCACCAGTGGGGGTGACTAAAATCTGCCTGGATGTTGGTGAGCATGGAATGAATCAGTCAAAAATGCATTCTATTTGGATTTTGAGGAGCCTGAGAATAAAGGGGGTTCACTCCCAATGGCAAAGCTGTGTGACGTCCAAGAAGAGCTGGGCATGTTTCTCAGAGTCAGGCTGCTCTCTGGCCCACCTCTCCAGGCTGCATCCACATGGAATTCAGTTCACTGCAGTTGTGCAGTCAGTGGCCTGGGTGGTTCCCAAGGACCACAGGAAAACCTGCAATGAGGAGTAAATGTTACTTTCTGCAAGAAGACTCAAGGTGTGTGGCATTCTGAGAATCTGCATTCCTTGTTTTATGCGGACACTTTAGCTGCTTGTTCATTCACTTGTTGATCCGGTACTTGTGAGTGTGTTTTTACCCACTCCTCACTGTGAGAGGCACCGGGGATTCCTGTGAATAAGGCACGATTCCTGACCACGTCTAACGCACCTGCAGCACGGGCCTGCCTCTGTGATAATGAACCTGATTCTTTAACAAAGCCCAAATGCACCAGTGCAAAATGAGAATTCTTAAACTGCATTTAGCATTATTTCTTTATGCTTAGTTATTCTTGTGCAAGAATTTACTCGTTTTAATGAATGAATGAGCATATGAAAAGGTGCTCAACCTCATAAGTCATCCGTAAAATGCAGAATTTAACCACAATGAGGTGACATCGTTTTAAGCCCTCACAATTTTAATTCTACTCCTTCATGATATCCAGGGAGCATGATATATTTCGAATATCACTGCATTTAATAGGCCCTGAGGATATCAGAAGTTGAGTACAAATATTAGCAGAGTCTTATTGTGAGTGGTGAATAATACTCATAAACATTGCCAACATCTCAGTTAATTCTTTAAAAGTAGAGGTTAGAAAATCATTTGACATCGAGACCTAAAAAAGTGAAAATAAAAAGTTAAGGAAACATTAGTCATGACGCCTTCCTTTCTTGCTGACGTTTTTATAAGTTTGTCGTAGACGTTTTAGTTCACGTGAGTTTGACCATCAGGAACATGAAGCTCCTTGGAGCCTGTTTGATTTTCAGCATGTTTCAAAGATGCTCGAGGCCACAGAACAGCACCAGCATTCAGTTAAGCTCTGGTTGGTTCCGCCATGGCCTCGGCAAGTGTATGGATTTAGCTGAGAGGCCCCTATAGTACCCTGGTGTGTGAGGCTAGCGTAGCCATCACAGGTCCATCGCGGCAGTTGTATGTGAACCGTCTTCTCCATGAGCCTGTGCAGTCCCCGGGGCAGAGCTCAGTCTAGTCCGCCACTCCCAAGGCCACAGAGACCTGAGTGTGCTCAGGGCATGTGCGTCGATGCAGGTGTCTCTCAGGCCATCCCGGGAGCTCAGCCCGCCACTGTCTCTCTCCGACAATGTGAGTGCTTTAGAATGTGAGTGAGCCAGCATTCAGAGGACAGCCTGGGTAACCGGTACTTGTGTTTATCAAGGACAAAGATCCTGCCTCTGTGTCTGTGTCTGTGTCTGTGCGTTCTCATTAGAGGTCTTCATATTTGGTGAAACTTACCAGCCTGTGAGCACAGTAACCCTTGAGTGTCCTGACAGTTTTAGTTACTGCCTTCTAATGGCATATTTGAGGGCTGCACCATTCCCTGACCCGGCCGCCACAATTTTCTGCCTTCCGTTTTTGGAAGTGGGGTGGAAAACAAACGTAGAAAACTGACAGTTTTGCCACTTTTACTGATGAAAAGCTGGCATCAGCCCACTTGGTCTAGCAAGCGATGGACCTGGAGTCCTGCCTCTGCAAGTTGTGGGCAGAAGGGCTCGAATGCCCCCTGGTGAGACAGGGCAGATGCTCAGCTACCTCCTGACCCTCACCAGATCTTAGGTGGCACATCAGCTGAGGCGGGTGTGGACCTCCTCCCCCTCTGGCACAGCTCCAGGCACTTCCCTCCCCAGGGTGCCCGTTTGGTTTAGGAGGACCTGATCTCTGCAAGGTTCAGTGGCCTCTGCAAAATAGAGATCCTGCTGAGTGTCTTCATCACATCATATTATGTCATCAAACATCTCCATGTGACTCAAATCCTTTTGTTGTTATGTAGCTTTATTGCAGCATTAACCGACTAACATACCTTACAGTCTATTCATGCATAACGTGCAATCACTAGGGTAAGCTGGCCCATCCTTTTATTATTTATATTTGTGACTCAGCTTCTTAAATTGAATATGAAAAGTGCTAATGGTAAAAGATTAGGTTGATAACTTTGACTGTCTTAAATTGAGGAGCTTGTTTCTCATAAGATACTACCAAATGAGTGAAAAAGAAGCCACAGAGTGAAAAAAAGTGTGTGCAAAAGCATCCATTGTCACATTTCGAAATTATATCTAAAATATAAAAAGAGCACCTATAGATCAATAAGAAAAGACGAACCCTCTAATAGAAAAATGGGCAGGAATCTTAACTAGACATTTCACGGAAGAAGATATTGAAATTACTGACAGTATTCATAAGCATATGAAAGGGTGTTCAACCTTGTAAGTCATGAGTAAAATGCAAAATTTAGCCACAGCGAGATGCCATTGTATCCACACCTAAATGGTTAGAATAAAAGACGGACAGTACTAAGTACTGAAAGGTTGTAGAGCAGTGGGAAGTGTCGTGCATTGCTGATAAGATTGTACATTTGTACAATGACTTCTGAAAATGATTTGACAGCATCTACTAAAGTTTAGAACAAGGTATATCTTCTGCTCAGTAATTTTGTTCATAGTGGTATGCCCAACAAAAATATGTACCTTTGCACACCGAAAGACTGTCTGAAAATGCTCATAGCAGCCTATTTACAATAGCCCCAAACTGGACACAACTCAGATATCAGCCCCGAGAATGGACACATGGTGGGACAGTCCTACAGTGGAATACTATACAGAGATAAAAAATGAATGTATTACATGACTGAATCTCACAAACATGTTGACCAAAAGGAAAATCTGACAGAAAAGAGGATATGCTATATGATTCCATTTATAAAAAACTTAGAAGCAGGCACATTTACTCTCTGGTGTCAAGGGCAGAGCCTGACTGGCATCCTGGGGCATGGAACCTTTTGATGTGGTCTGCACAAGTCAGCCTCTGGGGCAGAGAGTGTGTGGGGACGGTGAAGAGAGAGGGAGGGGAAAGTCAGCAGCGTCCCCATGCCCCTGCACTGGCCTGTCCACATTGGTGGAAATCTTTATTTGAAGCAGAATGCTCAGAAATAGAATCATCTGTATTCTTTCCAACCTCAACTCTTTTTAAATGATTCACTTGATGTAGTTGTGGCATTTCCTAGCCAGATTGGAAACCATGCAGAAGCTTCCGGGTGTTGAATGGAAGCCATTAGCTTCACTCTGAGCTTTGGTGTTGCAGCTACAGCCGGTATCTGGGGCAGTCACAGCCACTTTCTGGGTCTAGGAGGGAGACAGCAGATCTGGAGCTCAGTCTTCCTAATTCTAAGCCTGTGTCCTGCAGCACACAGCAGGTGCCCATAAAAGCAACTGAGTGTTGGAGCGAGGCTTTACAATTGCTGTGAGGATTGAATCAGGTAATACACGCAGAGGCCTGAAGAGCAGTGCCTGGTGCATGATTGCATGAGATATGAACAAACAGCTCAGGCTGATGGCTAAGCAGTGCAGGAAGACACAAAGATTATAAAAAATGGTCTTACTTTTGCTGGATTTTAAAGGGAAACTAGAAAGAATGGGAGTTTTCTCTTGAGAGAAAGCCTGTGCAGTCTATATGATAACTGAGTAAGTAGTTAGGTGCTCCTTCCTTCTGCTCCCATAGCAACTGCCTGATGCATGGTGCCATAATAGACCTTAACCCCCTGGTCACTCAGCTCCTTCCGACTTTCTAAACTGGCTCATCCCATGTGCCCTGTACTACTCACCCACCCAACTGTGGAGTGGGGGCTCCCCACAAGGAAGCACTGGGTTTGCACCCTGGAGATTGAATTCTTGGGTAAGTGAGACAGCTAGAACTACCCCAGGGACAACCATAATGTACCTGTGCAACAGAAAGCGCTTGATTATTTGTGATCTCACTTGGTCTATTTCAGGCAGCTGATGGCCAGTACTCAGGTAATAACCTCATGAAAGGGCGGCAGGCAGGGTGGTTTGTACTGTATACAGTAGGCATAGTCCATCTGCGGGTTTTCCTGTTTGGAAGGATGAATATGAGATGAGTAACTGTTGAGATAGTCTCTGGAGATGCATCCTGTGTGCCTCAAGGCACATAGGTTAGTTCATCTGAATTGATCAGGACAGTATTGCCTTTCTTCAAAGTCAGTTATGCAATGTCCAGGGCAAGGAACATGTACGGTATGTCTTTTATATAAAAGATGACAAGGTTTCAAATAGAACAAAATTAAGTTATGTGTCTCAGTATATTAATCCAGTCACACAGTGGCAAGAGATTTGAAATAACTAAACCAGATCTGTTCATAATGAGCAAAAGCATTCCATCAGAAGCCTGAGCACATCAGAGGAATGCAGCGTGGCAGCGTGGAAGGAAATTCTTGCAGACTGGGCATTGAATCCTGGCTTCACCCCAGCAAGCTGTGCAGCCTGCAGAAAACCAGTCCATCTTCGGGAGCCTCAGTTTCCCCCTGGACTGGGGTGCTGAGAGATGCCCAGCAAATGCCTGTGCGTAGGAGGCGGCTGGGGGACTGGCGGAAGCCCTTTCCTACTTTCCTTTGAATCATGTTGCCCAGGGCTTTAGGAATGAGGGAAAAGAGGCTCCTTTAGCTATTTGTTCGGCATGGAAACTTGACTCCGTTGGAGACACAGATGAAAGTAGAGAGCCACTTATCTCAGATTTTTTGCATTGAGAAATGGCAAAGCTCTTGGGGAGAGATTAATGTGCACTCGAGGAAAGGGTTTGATAGAAGCTCCATGGGATAAAGACGGCTCACATAAATGGTACTTTTTATCTGTATTCATCTCCACTCAACTGCATTTTTAATTTTTAGAAAAAGAGTCTGAATGACACGTTGTTAGAATTTGTAATCGAATGTGAAGCTGGAAACTGGGATGTTCCCGTCAGTGGCTTTTGCTTCCAGTACACTGTGGAAGAACCACTGCCTCACCCTTTGTCGGTGTCCCTGAGGAGCCGGTGCTGAGCCGAGCAGCCTGGAGCGTTGCTCACAGGGACCTGGGCTGTGTAGACGTGCGGCCTGGACTCAGAGCAGGACCAGGTGATACCAGGCAGACGGGCTTGTGCCCTGAAAAGGCTGATTAGTGCCACTGGCTCTGCAGGCAGTGCGATTAAAAGTAAGAGGGAAATTGAGGTTTTGCAGGGACAAGGTCTTCATTCAATTGTAGGCTATTGCAGGGGACTTTTCTAACAAGACACATCTCCGTGACTCTGGAGCCTTTTCTGGAGTTGGATGGATGAGTGCTATGGCGTGAGTTCTGGCTGGAGGAAAGTTCAGGCCTCCACAATCGATAAGAGAAAGGAGAACTGTCAAAAAGAGTCCTAAAGGACCTTCCGGCTTTTTGTCATGACTGAAATTTATCTCAGAATCATGGAAAAGAACTTGTGTTCTTACTGACTTTTAGAGAGAGCTTCTTATTGCTCTATGGCAGAGAAAACAAGGGATGCCATTTCTGGGGTCAAAAAGCTTTATCCAGGACAAGTGAAACTGGAGCAATTATTTCTTACTGAGAACTGAAAGAAAAGATGTGGTGATCTGTGTTAGAGGAGCGGCGAAGGAGTCACCGTCAGATGTGATGATCAGAGAAGCAAGTGTCTGTCTGTCTTCTGTATTGTGTGGTAGGTGCCCCGGAGAATTCAAAGAAAAGTCACATTCTGGTTAGGAGACAAAGCTAACATAAGTAGAAAAATTAGGCCACTGCAGCCTCTTTGCTGAGAAATCTCATGGACTTCTCCCTAACACTGGGGTCCCAACATTTTTGCATGATATAAAACATGGCCTGCCTTTCACACGTTAAATGACAATGCCCTTCCCAACCCCATCACCCTGTTTAAAATTTTTCTGTTGTAGTAAGAAAAATAGTATGTCATATGCTTAAAAATACACAGTTAAAATGGCAAGGCTTGTGCGATACATGTATAATCACATAAAATTGTGTATGCATATAAAGTATGTGATATGTGTATGTATATAGATATGTATGTATCCACATGTGATATATACATATATGTTTTATACATATATATCAGATACATATGTGGTGTGTATATATCACATAAAATTTGTCATTTTAACCATTTTTAATTGTATTTACTCAGTGGCCTTAATTACATCACTGTCAGACCTCTGAGCCCAAGGCCGCACCTATACGTCCAGAGGGCCTGAGGCAACCGAAAAGTACAAAAGAAGTGAAACAGCCACAGCCCCTGTCTTAACTGATTGACCAGCCTTACGACGTTCCATGATGACTTGCTCCTGCCCGTCCCAGCTGATGGATCGATGGACCTCATGACGTTCTTCATCTGGACAATGAGTCCTGTGATCTGTCCCCCGTGCACCTGGTGACCCCGCCCCTGCCCACAAGAGAAAACCCCCTTTAACTGTAACGTTCCGCTGCTTACCCCAGTCCTATAAAACTGCCCCATCCCTAACTCCCTTCGCTGACTCTCTTTTCAGACTCAGCCTGCCTACACCCAGGTGATTCAAAAGCTTTATTGCTCACACAAAGCCTGTTTGGTGGTCTCTTCACACGGACGGGTGTGACAGTCACCATCACCATTATCTCCAAAACATTTCATTAACCACAAGCAGAAACCCTATAATCATTAAGCAATAACTCTCCATTTCACCCCCCACCTCGCCCACCCCTGGTAATCTCTTAATCTACCTTCTGTCTGTTTAATGGAATCACATTCGTTTATTTCTGCTTTTGTCACTTTCGCTGTTGTAGCCTAGAAATCATTGCCAAGTCCAATAGACTGACTATTTTCCTCCATGTTTTCTTTTAGGAGTTTTAGAGTTTTAGACTTTGTCTTTAGGTCTCTAATCTAGTTTGAATTAATTTTTGTATATATTGTAAGATAAGGGTCCAACTTTATTCTTTTGCATGCAGATACCAGTTTCCTTAACACCATTTGTTAAAGAGACTGTGATTGAGTAGTCCTGGCATTCTCGCCAAAGATCATTCGACCATCAGCATATGCGTTTATTTCTGGGCTCCATGTTCTATTCCATTAGCTGGGTTTTTTTTTTTTTTTTTTTTTTCCCTATGCCTTGTGATTTATTTTTGGTTGGACACTGAACGTTTGAATATTATATTGTGGTAAATCTAGAAATCAGTTTCACTACCTTCCCCAGGGTTGTTATAATTCTTTTTTATAATTGAAGGCTGTAGTAGTCTTGTTTGTTTTGTGACATTTCCAAACTATTTTTGAAAGACTGTATTCCTTGTCATGTGTGGTCACTGGAATCTCTGTTCCTTAGTGATTGCTTAGTGTGTTCGGCTGGTGTTTTGACAGAGATTGATTTGAATTCCAGGAGCTAAAAGCAAACAAACCACCACCACAAAAATACCTCTTCCTGTTTTACAGATTGGCTCTGTGCTAGAACCCTCCTTCAAAACTTAGCCAGGCTTGCACTGCGAAGCTGAAAGTTTTGGGCATTCTCCAGTCTTTTCTGAGCATGGGCCTTTCCCTAGATATGCGTGTGGCTTTCTGCATCTCTGCCTGCCCCCCCCGGCCCCCCACCCCGCCCCACTGTGCCCCATGTTTGCTTTTGAGTATCTCAGTTTAACAAAGAAACTCTCCCCTAATTTTACTCCTGTTCCTCAGTAGCCTGTTACATGCTTGTCTTTCCCCAGGCACCTGTGGTTTGGCTTGCAGTGCTTTTGAACAATGCCTGCCATTTTCCTGACCTGGGTTCTTCTGCCTTAGGTGAAACAGATGAATACTTTGCTTCAGTGCCTCAGCTACCCTCCAGCCAGGTTAGAACAGACATTCACAATAGTTTGCGAATAATGCTGCTCTTCTCTACCTGAACCAGGGAGCAGGGTTCGCCTCCTTTGTGGAACCTTCTCTCAGTCCCCATATATTGTTATTTTTTCAGGGTACTCTCCAGTGGTTTACATCTACCTACAGTATTGCATTAAGTATAACTTTATTTACATACATGTGTTCTCCACTGGACAGTGAGGCCTTTGAAGTGGTGCCTTGCTTACATTCCTATCTATATCCCTTAAGCTCAGAATCAGGTACAGAGCAGGTTTCCAAAGGGGGCATATAGAACAATTTGGATTTAGGGGACAACCAGTGAGGACCAGATGATCAGGAGTGTGTCCTGATATTGTGAGACAACGGTCTTGCAAAAGTAGAGAAGTGGGTATACTTTGGAAAGCAGGAGGAACTGTAGGAGACAAAAGGGTAGTTTGGATACGTCTTCAAATTATATACATCATATTCAATAACTGTCATTGTTTTCTATATTTAAGCCCTTGAAGGTAGAGTAAGAGTAGTAGAAATAATTTGAAACAATCAGAACAGATAATTTTTTTTTTTTTTAAATGCAAGGTACAGGCCGGGCATGGTGGCTTATGCCTGTAATCCCAGCACTTTGGGAGGCCGAGGCAGGTGGATCACCTGAGGTCAGGAGTTCAAGACCAGCCTGGCCAACATGATGAAACCCCGTCTCTACTAAAAATACAAAAAATTAGCTGGGTGTGGTGGTGGGCACCTATAATCCCAGCTGCTCAGGAGACTGAGGCAGGAGAATCAGTTGAACCCGGAAGCAGAGGTTACAGTGAGCCGAGATTGTGCCACTGCACTCCAGCCTGGGTGACAAGAGCAAAACTCCATCTCAAAAAAATTAAAATTAAAAATAAATAAATAAATAGATAAAATAAAATGCAAGGTATAGAATTGTCAAGAATTGTTTAACAGGATACTTTATTCATCCAAGTAATTCTTTTTTTTTTTTTTTTTTGACGGAGTCTCGCTCTGTCGCCCAGGCTGGAGTGCAGTGGCCGGATCTCAGCTCACTGCAAGCTCCACCTCCCGGGTTCACGCCATTCTCCTGCCTCAGCCTCCCGAGTAGCTGGGACTACAGGCGCCCGCCACCTCGCCCGGCTAGTTTTTTGTATTTTTTAGTAGAGACGGGGTTTCACCGTGTTAGCCAGGATGGTCTCGATCTCCTGACCTCGTGATCCGCCCGTCTCGGCCTCCCAAAGTGCTGGGATTACAGGCTTGAGCCACCGCGCCCGGCCTCATCCAAGTAATTCTTATTTAAGAGATTTCCCCCCTCCGCTCAAACATGTAAACAATTGAGATCTTAGTACTTTTTTTTTTTTTTTTTTTTTTTTTAACTGAATAGTATTCTGCTTCTCCTAGTTGTAAACTAGCCTGATCCATTCTGGTCTTGGAGAACTCCTTTATCTTTTTGGTGGACCCTAGCTTTAGTGTCTAACTCTTGAAAGTGGGAGATGGCTAGCTCTGTAATACTTATAATGAAAGTCACACACATAACTATCAATCAGATCCATATTTAGTTGCGAGCAGGCATACATCAGTTTGTGCAACCTGTTTGGCTAATTTGGTGATGCCCCAGTTCTTTGAACCTTTAGTGTCCTAAGCACATGTTGCATACAGTGTTTACTGGAGACAGCAAAAATATTCCAAGAAAATCCAGTGAACCTTAGAGTTGGAATCAGAGTGTTTAGAGACGAAGTGTCAGACCCCCGTCCTGATGAAGAGCCTGGCTCAGTCACCACACTGAAGAGCTCCTTGAGCCTCTTGATACTCGCTTACTCCTGACCTCCCAGCACCTCGCTCCTCAGGCAGTCTCTGACCTGTTTTCTGTCACTGTAGATTAAGAGTTGGCAAGCTTTTCCACAAAAGGATAGATAGAAAACACTTGAGGCTTTTTAGCCTACATTCTCTCTCACAAATACTAAATGACTGGGTTGTGGTAAAGCAGTCATAGAAAGTATGTAAATGGATGGCTGTGGATGTGTTTCAATAAAATTATATTTATAGAAACAAGCAGGGGGTCAGATTTGACCCATGGACTATAGCTTGTCAAACTCTGCTATTTACATTTTCTAGAACTTTATATTAAAAATGATATATATATATATTTGTTCTGGCTTCTTTCATTCAGCATAATTATTATGAGATTCATCCATGTGGTAGCATACATCAATAATTCATTCCTGTTATTACTGAGTAGTATTCCATGGTTTGAATATGACACCATTTTTTTGGACGTACATTCACCTGTTGATGGATATTTGAATTGTTTCCAGTTTTTGACCATCAAGACTAAGACTGCAGTAAACATTGTGTTCAATTCTTTGTGTTACCTTGTGCTTTAATTTCTCTCGGGTAAATACTTCAAAGTGGAACGGTGGGTTCATATTGGTGGGTGTGTGGATCACGTTTTTAAAAACTGCCACGCTGTTTTCTGGAATGGTTAAACAATTTTCCCACCAGCAGTGCTTGAAAGTTCCTGTTCCTTCATCTCCTTGTCAACATTCACTTTAGTCAGTGTTTTCGATTTTACACATTCGAAGGCAGACGGTGAAATGTCATTGTGGTTTTACTCCACGTTTCCCTAATGGCTAGTGATATTTGACCATCTTTTCATGTACGCATTTGCCAGTGTTATATCTTCTTTGTTTAAAATATTTCCCATTTTAATTGGGTTGTTTGTTTACTTGTTGAATTTTGAGAATTAAAAAAATATATATATATTCTAGATATTAGTCTTTTATCAGATAGATGATTTGGAAATATTTTCTCCCAGTTTGTGGCTTTTTTCTACTTTTACTTGACAGCGCCCTTTGAAAAACAAGAATTCGTAATTTTGATAAAGTCCAATTAATATGATTTTTTTCTTTTCATATATTACGTTTTTAGTGTTATATCTAAGAAAACCTTCAACTCAGGGTCAGAGATTTCTCCTGTATTTTCTTCCAGAAGTTTTATAGTTATGTTTTACATTTAGGCCTATAATCCGTTTGTATTAAATTTTGTGTATGATTAGTGAACAGATCAAAGTAAAAGTTATTTTGCATGTGAATATCCAACTGTTCCAGCACCGTATGTGGAAAAGACTTGTCCTTCTGTATTAAACCACCATTGAATCTTTGCAAAAAAATCAATTGACCATAAATATGTGGGTATATTTTTGGATTCTCCATTGATCAATTTATTTTGATGCAATATCACACTGTTTTTATTGTTGTTGCTGTGTAATAAATCTTGAAGTGAGATAATGTATATTCTCAAACTTTGTTCTTCTTTTACTGAAGTTGTATTGGTTATTCTAGTCCTTTGCATTCTTATGTGATTTTTAGAATCAGTTTGTTAATTTCTACACAAAGGAATGCTGGGATTTATACAAAACATTCTTAGGAAAAATGAAAGAACACATAAATAATTGGAGCTATATACTGTGTTTATAGATCAGAAGCTCCTATATTGTTAAAATGTTAATTTTTCCCAAATTAATTCATACATACCTCTCTGCCTCAAAGGAGTCCACCCTCTAGTTCCTGATGTTAATGGCCATATATGTTATATTACATAGCCAAGGAACTTTGCAGGTGGATTTAGGTTATAAACCTTCATAAAGGGAGATTTTTCTGGATTATCCAGGTAGATCCAATGTAATCACAAGGGCCCTTAAAAATAAAGTGGAAGACAGAAGAGCCAGTTAGAGAACTGTGACAGGCGAAGAGGCGGGAGAAATTTGAAGTGTGAGAGGGACTTTGCTGGCTTTGAAGATGGAGGAATGGAGGCATGAGGCTGGGAATGTGGGTGCCTCTGGAAGCTCAGCACAGCTTTTGGGTGACAGCCAGGAAGGAAACAGGGGCCTTAGTCCTACAGCTGCAGGGAACTGGATTATGTCAACACCTGAATGAGCAGAGAAACACATCTTCAGAGCCTCCAGACAGGAACGCAGCCCTGCCAACACTCTGTGGCTGTGACTTCATGAGACTCTAAGCAGACATTCGGCTGTAAACCAGCATCCTCTGACCTATGAAAACCATGATATAATAAATAGGTGTTATTTCAAGCCACTATGTCTATTTATTTTTTATTTTTTATTGTACTTTAAGTTTTAGGGTACATGTGCACAACATGCAGGTTTGTTACTTGTGTATACATGTGTCATGTTGGTGTGCTGCACCCATCAACTCGTCATTTACATTAGTTATATCTCCTAATGCTATCCCTCCCCTGTCCCCCACCCCGGGTGTGTGGTGTTCCCCACCCTGTGTCCAAGTGATCTTATTGTTCAATTCCCACCTGTGAGTGAGAACATGCGGTGTTTGGTTTTCTGTTCTTGGTGATAGTTTTCTCAGAATGATGGTTTCCAGCTTCATCCATGTCCCTGCAAAGGACATGAACTCATCCATTTTCATGGCTGCGTAGTATTCCATGGTGTATATGTGCCACATTTTCTTAATCCAGAATCCAGTCTATCGTTGATGGACATTTGGGTTGGTTCCAAGTCTTTGCTATTGTGAACAGTGCCGCAATAAACATACGTGTGCATGTGTCTTTATAGAAGCATGGTTTATAATCCTTTGGGTATATACCAGTAATGGGATGGCTGGGTCAAATGGTATTTCTGGTTCTAGATCCTTGAGGAGTCGCCACACTGTCTTCCACAATGGTTGAACTAATTTACACTCCCACCAACATTGTAAAAGCATTCTTATTTCTCCACATCCTCTCCAGCATCTGTTGTTTCCTGACTTTTTAATGATCGCCATTCTAACTGGTGTGAAATGGTATCTCATTGTGGTTTGGATTTGCATTTCTCTGATGACCAGTGATGATGAGCATTTTTTCATGTGTCTGTTGGCTGCATAAGTGTCTTCTTTTGAGCAATGTCTGTTCATATCCTTTGCCCACTTTTTGATGGGGTTGTTTGATTTTTTTCTTGTAAATTTGTTTAAGTTCTTTGTAGATTTTAGATATTAGCCCTTTGTCAGATGGGTAGATTGCAAACATTTTCTCCCATTCTGTAGGTTGCCTGTTCACTCTGAAGGTAGTTCCTTTGCTGTGCAGAAGGTCTTTAGTTTAATTAGATCCCATTTGTCAATTTTGGCTTTTGTTGCCATTGCTTTTGGTGTTTTACACATGAAGTCCTTGCCCATGCCTGTGTCCTGAATGGTATTGCCTAGGTTTTCTTCTAGGGTTTTTATAGTTTTAGGTCTGGCATTTAAGTCTTTAATCCATCTTGAATTAATTTTTGTAAAAGGTATAAGGAAGGGATCCAGTTCAGCTTTCTACATATGGCTAGCCGGTTTTCCCAGCACCATTTATTAAATAGGGAATCCTTTCCCCAATTCGTCAAAGTCAGGTTTGTCAAAGATCAGATGGCTGTAGATGTGTGGTATTATTTCTGAGGGCTCTGTTGTGTTCCATTGGTCTATATCTCTGTTTTGGTACCAGTACCATGCTGTTTTGGTTACTGTAGCCTTGTGGTATAGTTTGAAGTCAGGTAGCGTGATGCCTTCAGCTTTGTTCTTTTGGCTTAGGATTGTCTTGACAATGCAGGTTCTTTTTTGGTTCCATATAAACTTTAAAGTAGTTTTTTCCAATTCTGTGAAGAAAGTCATTGGTAGCTTGATGGGGATGGCATTGAATCTATAAATTACCTTGGGCAGTATGGCCATTTTCATGATATTGATTCTTCCTATCCATGAGCATAGAATGTTCTTCCATTTGTTTGTGTCCTCTTTTATTTCGTTCAGCAGTGGTTTGTAATTCTCCTTGAAGAGGTCCTTCACATCCCTTGTAAGTTGGATTCCTAGGTATTTTATTTTCTTTGAAGCAGTTGTGAATGGGAGTTCACTTGTGATTTGGCTCTCTGTTTGTCTGTTATTGGTGTATAAGAATGCTTGTGATTTTTGCACATTGACTTTGTATCCTGAGACTTTGAGGAAGTTGCTTATCAGCTTAAGGAGATTTTGGGCTGAGACGATGGGGTTTTCTAAATCTACAGTCATGTCATCTGCAAACAGGGACAATTTGACTTCCCTTTTCCTAATTGAATACCCTTTATTTCTTTCTCCTGCATGATTGCCCTGGCCATAACTTCCAACACTATGTTGAATAGGAGTGGTGAGAGAGGGCATCCCTGTCTTGTGCCAGTTTTCAAAGGGAATGTCAAGCCACTATGTTTATGATCATTTGTTATGGCAGCTATTGAAAACAAGTCCACATTTTTATATCTATAGAATCTATAGTCATGCCACCAATCTTATTCTTGATATTGGCAATTTTGTTTTCTCACTTGTTCTATTCAGATAGGCTAAATGTTGACTGATCTTACTGAGCTTTTGAAAGAACCAGGTTTTGGTATCTTTGCTTTTCTCTAACATTTTTTTCCATTTTCTATTTCATTGATTTCTGCTCCAGTCTTTATTGTTTCTTTTCTTCTACTTATGTTGGGTTTCATTTGCTCTAACCAGTAAGGAAACAAATAACCAGAGCATTTAAACAAAAACTTTATGAAAGAAGATATATGGATGGCAAATAAGTAAAAGATGCTGAATGTCAGCTAGGCATGGTAGCTTATGCCTATAATTCCAGTACTTTGGGAGGCCAAGGTGGGTGGATCACTTGAAGGCAGGAGTTCATGACCAGCGTGGCCAACATGGTAAAACCCCATCTCTACTGAAAATACAAAAATTAGCTGAGCAGGGTGGTGCACACTTGTAATCCCAGCTACTTGGGAGGCCGAGGCAGGAGCATCGCTTGAACCTGGTAGACGGAGGTTGCAGTGAGCCGAGATTGCAGCACTGTGCTCCAGCCTGGGCCACAGAGTGAGATTCTGTCTCAAAAGAATAAAAATAAAAGTAAAAATAAAAGGATGCTCAATGTCATTAATCATGAGAGAAATGCAACTGGAAACCACAGTAAGATCCCACTACACATCCATTATAATGTCTAAAATCAGAAAGGCTGATCAAGTTTTGGTGAAGATGTAAGAACTGGAATTCTCACACACTGCTGGTGGGATTGTAAAATGATGAAATTATTTTGGAAAATAGTTTTGCAGTTTCCTGAAGCATAAATGTTTCATATAACATTGCATAGTATTAACCTATCATATATCCAACCATCTCATTCCCTAGGTATTAGCCAAGGGAACTGAAAGCATATGTACATACAAAGACTTGCATATGAATGTTCACAGCACATTTATTTGAAATAGCCGACACTGGAAACAATCCACGTGTCCATCAATAGGTGAGTGGTATGTACATGGTAATATATCCACACACTAGCATACTACTGCACATTAAAAAAGGATGAACTACTGACTCAGACACCAACAGTGAAGGATCTTTTTTTTTTTTGAGACGGAGTTTCACTCTTGTTGCCCAGGCTGGAGTGCAGTGGCGCGATCTCAGCTCACTGCAACCTCTGCCTCCCATGTTCAAGCAATTCTCCTACCTCAGCCTCTCAAGCAACTGGGATTACAGGCATGCGCCATCACATCTGGCTAATTTTGTGTTTTTAGTAGAGACAGGGTTTCTCCATGTTCATCAGGATGGTCTCGAACTCCCAATCTCAGGTGATCTGCCCACGTGGGCCTGCCAAAGTGATGGGATTACAGGCGTGAGCCACCACGCCTGGCCAACAGTGAAGGATCTTAACATGATTATGCTGAATATTGATTGTTTTTGTCTGGATGATCTGTCTATTGAGAAATAGACAAAAAAATACAACTGGCTGGGCGTGGTGGCGTGTGCCTGTAATCCAAGCACTTTGGGAGGTGGAGGTAGGCGCATTACTTGAGGCCAGGAGTTTGATACCAGCCTGGCCAACATAGCGAAACCTTGTCTCTACTAAAAATGCAAAAAATTAACTGGTGTGATGGCATGCACCTGTAATCCCAGCTACTTGGGAGGCTGAGGCTCCCCAGCTTGGGCCCGGGAGGTGGAGGTTGCAGTAAGTCGAACTGCAGCCCAACCTGGGCGACAGAGCAAAACTATGTCTCAAGAAAACCCCCAAAACAACAACAACAAAAAACAATGGTGTAATTTACAGAAAACCTGCATTTATAGAAAATGTAAACCAATCTATAGTGAAAGAAAAGAGAAGAAGGCTTACTGGGAGTGTGGGGGTTGACAAGAGGAGCTAGAGGAGGCACAAGAGCATAGGCATGAATAAACTCCTAGGGTCAATGGCCGTGTTCATTATCTTGATTACAGTGTTGGTTTCATGAGTATACATATATCCAAATAGAAATTATATGCATTTTAAATATATGCAGTTTGTAGTGTGACAATTATTCTTGATAAAGAAAAAGGCAACCAGAAGATAAAAAAAGAATTGGTATGTTAACAGTGGAACTGTATCTCCATGTCTATTTACTTATTTGCAGGATGGATCGCTATTCTGGGTGCCATCTGGTTGCTAATTTTAGCTGATATTCATGATTTTGAGATAATTCTACACAGAGTGGAATGGGCAACGCTTCTGTTTTTTGCAGCGCTCTTTGTTCTGATGGAGGTAAGATTTTAGAACTTTTGCCATATGGCATTTTACCTGATTTCGTATTTTATATTTTGTTTGGTGAATGAAGAAAGGCTACATCTATAAATCTTTCCTCATATTCTCTAAGTGGAAAACAGTGGAGGTTGTAATTGGACTATTTTAAGTTAACCAGCTTTACCTTAGCCACTAAGAGATTTCTGATAGCACTGCTTATTTTTTTTTTTCATGAATTATGTTTGTGATTTGTAAACTCATTCTAATTTCATTTTCTATAAAATATAATTTGCTGTAAGTTGAGTCTGGAGCTAAATTACTTATAACAGCAAGTTTACGAGGTAGTGTGACCTGGATCTGTTTCATTTTGTGTAATATTTAAGTACAATTTCTGTTATCACGGAAAAGACTACATCAGTAAGTAATATGTATGGTTTCCGTTACAATTGTTGTTACAAAATTACTCACAATACTTTTAAATCTTGAGACTTCATTTACAAACTCGTGTCCTCCTCAAACAGAAAGATTTAGTAACACAGAAAGATTCCTCAAACTGTTCCCCCAGCACCACTTCTCTGCATTTCTTCAGTTTAACATGTAATGTGCTTTCATTTTCATTAAGCTAGAAATATTTTCTAATTTTCCATATAATTTCTTTTTTTGACTTATGGGTTATTTCAAAGTATGTTTTGAAGGTTCCAAATATTGGTGGATTGCCTGTGTTTCTGTATGTTTTTGACTTATTTAATTCACTTGTGGTCACAGGACATATGTTGCACAATTGCAGTCCTTTTAATTTTTTTAAGACTTGTTTTATGGTCTAGCATTTGATCTGTCTTGGAGAATATTCTACTTGTGATGTGTATTCTGCTGCTGTTATGTGGAGCATTCTATGAGTGTCAGATTTGTCCTGCTTGTTAACAGTTCTGTTTTTCTCTTGCACATTACCTCTGATATTCTGTGAAACTCTTCTTTCAGTGATTGAGAGAAGGGTATTGCAGTCTTCAACGATTTTGTTGGATTGGGTATTTTTCCTTTCAAGTGTGTCAGCTTTTGCTTCATGTATCTTGAGGATTGGTTGTTAAGTGTATATACTTTTATAATTATTACATCATCCAAATGAATAGAACTTTATCATTACTAAATGTCTCTTTTTCTCTGGTAATATTTTTGTCTTAGGGTCTATTTGCCTGATACTGGTATAGCCACTTTGGCCCACTTTTATTTACTGTTTGCATGAGTTATCATTTTAAAAATGATAAAATCTAGCCTGACAATTTCTACATTTTAACTGAAATGTTCAGTCCACTCACATTTAATACAGTTATTCATATGCTTGGCTTTGTGTCTGCTACTTTGCTATTTTCACTATATCTCGTATCTTTTTTCCTCTCTTTATCTTTTACTGCTTTCTTACTGTGTTAAATTATATTTTCTTGTATACATTTTAATTCTTTGTTTCTTTTTTTAAAACTGTGTTCTTGAGTTATTTTATTATTGATTGCTCCAAGGGTTAAACTGTACATCTTAGTTTAATACGATCTGTACTGGATTAATACTAACTTATTTCGTGGAAAATACAGACATTGTGTTCCAGTATAGCTCCATTCGTCCTCCCTTGTTTGTGCTTTGATGGTCACATATGTTATACTTCTACTTCATATGCCTAACGTATATAATCATTTTATCATTTCAATTATTTTATGCAATGTATTTTGTGTTAAAGAGAAAAAAGGAAAATGATAAAAAAGACATACAGTTGACTCTTGAAAAACATGGATTTGAATTGCATTGGGTCCACTTATATGGAGATCTTTTTCAATAAATGGGAAATTTTTTTGGAGATATGTGACAATTTGAAAAAACTCACAGATGAACTGCATAGCTTAGAAATATTGAAAAAAATTAAGTCAAAGTTAGGTATGTCACATAGACCAATGAAACAGAACAGAAAGCCCAGAAATAAGGCTGTACACCTGTGACCATCTGATCTTTGACGAAACTGACCAAAACAAGCAGTGGGGAAGGCACTCTCTACTCAATAAACGGTGCTGGGAGAACTGGCTACCCACATGCAGAAGACTGAAATCAGATCCCTTCCTTACACCATATACAAAAATCAACTCCAGATGGATTAAAGACTTAAACCTAAACCCCAAACTATAAAATCCTGGAAGACAATCTAGGCAGTACCATTCTGTACATAGGCACGGGCAAAAATTTCATGACGAAGGTGCCAAAAGAAATTGTAACAAAAGCAAAAATTGACAAATGGGATCTATTAAACTAAAAAGCTTCTGCACAGCAAAAGGAGCTATCAACAGAGTAAACAGACAACGTACAGAATGGGAAAAAATTTTTGCAAACTCTGCATCTCTGACAAAGGTCTAATAGGAACCAGTGTCTATAAGGAACTTATGCAAATTTACAAGAAAAAAAAAAACCAACAGCTGCATTAAAAAGTGAGCAAAGGACATGAATAGACACTTTCAAAAGAAGACATACATGCAGCCAATAAGCATATGAAAAGCTCAGTATCACCAACCATTAGAGAAATGTGAATCACAACTACAATGCTATACCGTCTCACACCAGTCATATAGCTATTATTAAAGACTCAACAAATAACCCATGCTAATGAAGTTGCAGAGAAAAGGGATCACTTATACACTGCTGGCGGGAGTGTAAATTAGTTCAACCATTGTGGAAAGCAGTGTGGTGATTCCTTAAAGAGCTAAAAACTGAATTGCCATTTGACTCAGGAAATTCCATTACTGGGTATATACCAAAAGGAATATAAAGTCTTGTGCTGTAAAGACGTATGCACATGTGTGTTAATTGCAGCACTATTCACAATAGCAAAGACATGGAATTGATCTAAATGTCCATCAATGGTAGACTGGATAAATAAAAGTGGTACATATGCACCATGGAACGCTCTGCAGCTGTTAAAAAGAATGAGATTATATCTTTTGCAGAAACATGGATGGAGCCAGAGGCCTTTATCTTTAGCAAACTAACACAGGAATAGAAAACCAAATACCACATGTTTTCACTTATAAGTGGGAGCTGAATGATGAGAACACATGGACCCAAAGAGGGGAACAACAGACACTGGGGCCTACCGGAGGATGAAAGTGGGAGGAGGGAGAGGTTCGGGAAAAATAAGTAATGGGCACAACACCTGGGTGACAAAATAATCTGTACAACAAACTCCTGTGGCATGAGTCTACCTATATAACAAACCTGCACATGTTCCCCTGAACTTAGAAGTTAAAAACAATTGTCCTTTGAACCAGTTATTAAAAAAATGATGGTGGATTGTAAGTGGCCAGTGGTGAAAATAAGCACATGGGAGAGACACAGAAACACACATATACACACACACACACCCCAAACAAAAAACCACAAAAGGCAAGTCATGAATGCATAAAATTTTTGTAGATACTAGTCTATCTTATTTACTTCTGTAAAATATGCACAGATCTATTATACAACATTGAAATTGATCAAAGCTTACACACACACAGATAGTACATGGTACCATTCACAGTCAAGGGAAATGTAAACACATGTAAAGATGCAGCATTCAATCATAACCGTGTAAAGTTAACTGTGGTACATACTGTGCTACTGTAATAATTTCACAGCCACCTCCTGTTGCTCTTGCAGTGAGCGAGGATCTACTTAAGATGCCACGTGATGCTGATCATCTCCTCCTGAGTGGTTCATCCCTTCAGTAAATTGCCTATTGCAGTAAAACGTGGTCTCTCAATTCCCATGTGTTTCTTGTGTTTAGTGCAATGCTGTAAACCTTGAATGACACGTGGGACCCACAGCAAGTGCCACTAGTGATGCTGGAGAAGCAGAGAAAAGTCGTAACATTACAGGAGAAAGTTGAATTGCTTGATATGTCCCATAGATTGTGGTCTGCAGCTGCACTTGCCTACTATTTCTGACAGATGATTCACCTTGTAAACAGATGATGTAAACTTATGGTATCGATAAATACAGTACTGTAAATGTATTTTTTCTTTCTTATGATTGTCTTAATAACATTTTCTTTTCTGTAGCTTACTTTATTGTAAGAATACAGTGTGTAAGACATATAGCTTACAAAATACATGTTCCAGGAGTTTGAGACCAGCCTGGGTAACATAGTGAGACTTTGTCTCTATAAAAATATTAAAAAATTAGCTGGCGTGGTGGTGCAGGCCTGTAGTCCCAGCTACTCAGGAGGCTGGTGTGGGAGGAGCACTTGAACCTGGGAGGTTGAGACTGCAGCGAGTTGTGATTGTGCCACTGCACACCAGCCTGGATGACAGAGCAAGACTGTGTCTCAAAACAAAACAAAAGAAAATGAAATCTGTGTTAATTGACTGTTTATGTTATTGGCAAGACTCCCAGTCAATAGTAGGCTATTAGTAGTTAAGATTTGGGGGAGTCAAAATCTATACACAGATTTTCAACTTTGTAGGGGGCTGGTGCCCCTAAAACCCACATTGTTTGAGGGTCAGGTTTGTGTGTGTGTGTGTGTGTGTGTGTGTGTGTTTGTATGTATCTTTCCTACAATTCTTTACTTCTTTGTATGGATTTAAGTTGCCACACGATGTCAGCCTGAAGAATTTCCTTTAGTATATCTTGTAAAGCAAATCTGTTGGAAACAAATTCTCTCTTTGTTTATATGTGAATGCCTTTATTTTGTCTTTTTAAAGTATAGTTTTTTTTCACTTATATAAGAATACTTGTTAGTTTTTTTTTTTCTTTCACCAGTCCAAATCTGTCATTCTGACTTTGGGTCTCCATTGCTTCTTATGAGAAATTAGCTGTTAATCATTGCTTTCCTCCAGTGCACATTAAGTCATTTTTCTGTTGTTGCTTTTGAGGCTTTACTTCATCTTTCAGTAGTGTGACTATGATGCATCTAGGTGTGGATCTTTTTGTGTTTATCCTATTTATGTGTTTTTTGAAATTTTTAGCTTTTAAGATCTTTAGATTAATTTTGAAATTAATTTTGGGTGTTTGGATAGTTTTTGGTTACTATTTTTCACATATATTATTCTCTCTTTTAAAAAAAAAATTATTATCTTTCTTTTCTGGGATTCCTATTACAGACATGTTGGTTTGCTTGATTGTGTCCCATAGGTTTTGATACTTTATTCATTTTTCTTCTTTCTTTTTTCTTCTATGTTCTTCAGATTGAATAATTTCTATTGATCTATTTTAATTTTTGATGTGTAATTTTTATGTCATCTCACATATTCTATTGAGTCCCTCTAATAAATTTTTCATTTCACTTGTATTATTCAATTCCAGAATTTCCATTCTGTTGTCTTAAAAATAATTTTTATCTCCTGTGATATTCCCTACTTAATGCATCATTGTCATCATTTTTCATTTTTTAAAGCATGATTCTTTAATTCTCTGAACATATTTAAAATTCTGCTCTGAAGTCTTCCCTAACTTCAGCATCCAGGCTCCCCTCACAGATAGTGACAATTGGCAGCTTTTACCCCAGAGCAGGGGTCACACTTTCCTTTATTTTTTGCATATCTTGTAATTTTTGTAAAAAAATTAGAAAGTTCAGATAATGTATTTTAGCAACTATAGATGCTGATTTATCTCCCTGAATTTGTTATTGATTTCATTTATATGAAATAATTATAAAATGTCCTTCTTTGACCCTAAAAACAATTTTTGCCTTAAGGTCAGTTTTGTCTGATGTTAGCACAGGTACTCCAGCTCTTTTGTTGTTGTTGTTACCGTTTGTGTGGTCTTTGTCCATCTTTTTTCTTTCCACCTCTCTGGGTCTTTCAATCTAATGTGACAGCAGTAAGCGCTTGTAGACAGCATACAGTCGACTCACATTTAAAAAACCCACTTAGCCCATATCTGCCCTTTAATTGGTATGTTTATTCCATTTACAGTTTATGTAAATGATAAGAAGGTAGTATTTATATCTGGCATTTTTCTATTTTTTTTTTCCTTATCTTTAACTGTCTCTTTCAAACCTGGTCTCTCTGTTAAGGCATCTGTCTTTGCTGATTTTCACATACAACCTTCAGGCTTCACTAATTCCCAGCTGATTGCTCTATTTAAGTCCTAAGTTTTTAAGAATAGTTTTAGGTTCACAGCAAAATTGAGAGGAAGGTAAAGAGGTTTGCCATATACTCCAACCCCTACACATGCATAGCTTCCCCCATTGTTAACTTCCTCCCTCACAGTGGTACCGTTGTTACGATTTATGAATCTAAATTGATGCGTTATAGTCATCCAGAGTCCACAGTTTATATTAGTGCTCATTCTTGGTTCTTGGTGTCATACATCCTGCGGGTTTGGACAAAGGTGTAATGACGTGTATCCATCATTGTGGTATTGTACAGAGTAGTTCTTCTGCCCTAAAATTCCTCTATGCTCCATTTGTTCGTCCCTTCTTCTCCCCCAGCCCCTGGAAATCATTGTTCTTCTTCCTGTCTCCATAGTTTTGAATTTTCCAGAATGTCTTGTAGTTGGAATAGTACAGTATGTGGTCTTTTCACATTGGCCTCTTTGATTTAGAGTAATATGCGTTTAACTTTCCTTCTTGTCTTTTCATGGCTTAACAGCTCATTTCTTTTTAGCTCTGAATAACCTTCCATTGTCTGGATGTACCACACTTTATTTATTCACCCACCATGATTTAAGGACATATTGGTTGCTTCCAAGTTTTGGCAATTTTAAATAAAGCTGCTATGAACATCTATGTGCAACTTTTTATGTGGACATAAATCTTCCAATCCTTTGGGATTTCCTTTGGGAAATATGAAGGAGTGTGGCCAGATGATACGTGCACCACCTAGAGCACTCCCAAGTTGCTGAAGTCCTCAGCATATATTCCAGGAGCTTATGGAATCAATTGGGACTATTCTTGTGTGTCTTTACTACCCAATACCTAGCACCTCCTCATGTAATTGTGGGTAGGAGAGTAATCATGATTCTTTGAGGAGAACTATATGATGTTTATCTTCTTGGCTATTTTATTTATACATCATGTTTGATTTCTTTAATCTTTTTCTGTATATCTTCTTCATAGTTTATTTCACTCTCCCTAATTGCCTCTTAATATTTTTTTCTTTTCTCCATACCAACCTAGGCAATTAGGGAACCAACCTGAGCATATTGATTCAGTTACCTTGACACTGGGAAAGGCTATTTTGTCTCACTTCTCCTTCTATTCGTTGTTATACTGCAGTATCCTAATGATAAGTGTCAGGCAGTTTCAGCACGTGAGCACTAACGGGGACAGTTTATCCAGCTGCTTCCTTTAGGGCCTGTATCCAATAGTGCAGGTGCATGTAGCATTGGTTTTATTCATATTGGTAAGTCAGAATACAATTTTGTAAAATTTCTTTCTGTTGATTTTTAAAAAGTTCTGGAAACTATGGGATATAATATGTTTTCAATGAGAACAAAACAAAGAATTTTCATTTGTGACTGAAACTAATGTCAACAAAACCAACCCAACAAAGTTGCTGCTTTCTAACAATTAAAGAAAATTCTGAAACAAATATTGATGTGGGCATTCATTGAAAGAGGCAATTTTTGTACAGAAACCAACAGGAAAGATTTCTGACTACAACTATGGGATGCATTCTTGCCTCAGTTTCCAACCTCCATGTTTTTATTTGGGTCCTCAGCAGAATATGTTAATCTGTCGTAGTTACTTATATCTTCTTGAAAATCAAGAGGGGCTGGGCGCGATGGCTCACACCTGTAATCCCAGCACTTTGGGAGGCTGAGGCAGGTGAATCATGAGGCCAGGAGTTAGAGACCAGCCTGGCCAACATGGTGAAACCCTGTCTCTACTAAAAATACAAAAATTAGCCAGGCGTGGTGGCTCACACCTGTAATCCCAGCTACTCGGGAGGCTGAGGCAGGAGAATCGCTTGAACCTGGGAGGTGGAGGTTTCAGCGAGTCGAGATCGTGCCACTGCACTCCAGCCTAGGTGACAGAGTGAGACTCTGTCTGAAAAAAAAAAAAAATCAAGAGGGAGCTGAGCTTACTATTATTGCATTAACTTTGCTTGTCCTATAACATTGTATGAATTGTGGTTTTTGAAGATGTTCAGTGATTCTCCAACTTGAGTAGTCTAAACTGTGGGGAGTTGAGGAACAGTGGAATCTTCGTGAGGTGTAACCTTAAGGAAGCCAGTTCAGATGCTTGCCTTCCCCAGGCTTCCCCGAAGGGCGGCCTAACACTCCTTCTGAAAAGTGTTAGACTTTTTGACCTAAAAGGGACAATCAACTGGGCAAGATACTCTGACCATCCTTCTTGAAGTAGGAAACGCTCTATTACGAGCCATTTTAAGACCTGGATGCTTTCAACTCTGTTACTTTATCCTCAGATGTTCCTGTTCATTTTGCTCCCACTCATCCGTATGTAACGGGTCCTCACCTTGCTTCTCCTCTCTATGAGCAGTCTGACCATCATCATCAAGCTTGACCAGACCTCACTGCATGTGGATCCAGCCTCTGGCCTAATGGGGAGATGGATGGGTTGGAAGCTTTCTCATGTGCGGTGAATACCACAGGACCGTGAGAACACTGCAGTGGGCATGCTCAGAGGAGATCTGTGCACCAGTCCAGGAAGGACTCTTCCAACTCAGGCCAACAGGTTGTAGTTCCCATAATGTTTATGAGCACAGGCTTTCACATCAGATGGATCCATGTCAGAGCTCAGCTTTGCCACTTCCTGTTCTACAATTTTAGACAAATTACTCAATACCTCTGAGCCTCAATTTTCTTATCTTTAGAATAGTCTATTAATATTAATCATGCTGCTTGTGAGAACCAAGATCATATTGAAGTACTGAGCTCCATGTAGAGTTCCTAGTTGGCGTTCAAAAAATGCTGTAGCCTATTATTATTAATTTTTTTAGTAATAATTTGATTCAAAAGCTTAATTCAACCTTTTCTTGTTCAAACTATTCACTGTTAGCCCAGAAGAGAGTAAGGTTTGTATACAGAGGTCCTAGGCAAGCTACTGGGGCCCCACAGATCTCACATACCCAGCTCCCCGACCCCAAGCAGCCATTCCCTACAGAGTGGCCTGCCTTCCTCTTCACGCCCTGGGCTTTCATCTCTTGTTTTACATCTGCTATCTAAAACCTACCTAAGACCTCTTCCAGATTTTGAGGGCTTCCTGGCCCTTTTCCTGCCATTTTTGGACCCGAGTTCTCCAGCATAAATTTTGGGTCGAATCCTTCTTCTGTCATGTTGCAGTGGCTCTGAAACAGGCCCCACTCTGAAGCACATACAGTAGGTCAGGTGTGTTCTATTTTTTGGAAAACAGTTGGAGATGTTTGGGTCTATTAATCTATTTTGCACTGACTTTTGTTACTGAGGTCAGATTGTCTTCTAGAAAGTTTGGTCAAACCATAGAGTAGTTGGTACAATGAAAACTGTAGACACCTTGTCTCCTGAAATTCAAGATCAATTTTGAGTATTTCTAATTTTGGATAATGGAACATGTTTCCATAGATTTAGAAGGGCTTCAAAGTTAGTTAATAAATAACCTCTGTTAAGGAATGTTATTTTACTTGTCCTTTTGTTTTATAGGGATTTGAAATGTTAAGTGGCCTTTAAATTCATGTTTAAAAATTTCTAGATGATTCTTGGACATAGGGAGTACATAACATCAATATAAAAATGTTTACCCTTAGAAGAAGAAAATTTAGAATGAAACTGTTAGGCAGGAAATGTCTTTTTTTCTTTCCAATTTGCATTTTGGGTTCGAGGGTACATGTGCATCTTTGTTACATGGGTAAACTGCACGTCATGGGGGCTTGGCTTACAGATTATTTCATCACTCAGGTAATAAGCATAGGACCTGATATGTAGTTTTTTGATCTTTACCCTCTTCCCACCTTCCACCCTCAAGTAAACTCCAGTGTCTATGGTTCCCTTCTTTGTGTCCATGTGTACTCAATGTGTACTCAATGTTTAGCTCCTACTTATAATGAAAACATGCAGTATTTGGTTTTCTGTTCCTGTGTTAGTTTGCTAAGGACAGTGGTTTCCAGCTGCATCCGTGTTGCTGCAAAGGACATGATTTCATTCTTTTTTATGGCTGCATAGTATTCCGTGATATATATCACATTTTCTTTATTCAGTCCACTGTTGATGGGCATTTAGGTTGGTTCTGTGTTTTTGCTATTGTGAATAGTGCTGCAGTGAACATATGCATGCACTTGTCTTTGTGATAGAATGATTTATATTCCTTTGGGTACATATACAGTAACGAGATTGGTGGGTTGAATGGTATTCTTTGAGGATCTCCAAACTGCTTTCCACATTGGCTGAACTGACTTATACTCTAATCAGCAGTGTCTAAATGTTCTCTTTTCTCTGCAACCTCACCAACATCTATTATGTTTTCACTTTTTAATAATAACCATTCTGACTGGCATGAGGTGGTATCTCATTTCGGTTTTGATTTGCAACATGATTAGCCATGGTGAGCATTTGTTCATATGCTTGTTGGCCACATGTATGTCTTCTTTTGAGAAATGTCTATTCATGTCTTTTGCCCATACTTTAACAGGGTTGTTTGTTTTTTGCTTGTAAATTTGTTTAAGTCTCTTATAGATGCTGAATATTAGACCTTTGTCAGATACATACTTTGCAAAGATTTTCTCCCATTCCATTGGTTGTCTGTTCACTGAGGTGACAGTTTCTTTTGTTATGCAGAAGCTCCTTAGTTTAATGAGGCCCCATTTGTCAACTTTTGTTTTTGTTGTAATTGCTTTTGGGGTCTTTGTCGTGAAATCTTTGCCAGGGTCTGTGTCCAAAATGGTACTTCCTAGGTTTTCTTCTAGGGTTTTTATAGTTTTAGGTTTTAAATTAAAATCTTTAATCCATCTTGAGTTGATTTTTGTATGTAATGAAAGGAAGGGGTCTGGTTTCAATCTTCTGCATATGGCTAGCCAGTTATCTCAACACCATTTATTGAATGGGGAGTCCTCTCCCCATTGTTTGTTTTTGTTGATTTTGTCAAAGATCTGATAGTTGTGGGTGTGTGGCTTTATTTCTGGGTCCTCTATTCTGTTCCGTTGGTCCATGTGTCTGTTTTTGTACCACTACCATGCTGTTTTGGTTAATTGTAGTCATGTAGTATAGTTTGAAGCTTGGGTGATGTGATGCCTCCAGCTTTGTTCTTTTTGCTTTAAACTTCCTAGGCTATTTGGGCTCTTTTTTTGGTTCCATATATATTTTGCAACAGTTGTTTTTTCCTAATTCTGTGAAGAATATCATTGGTAGTATGATATGAATAGCATTGAATCTATAGATTGCTTTGGGCGTATGGCCATTTTAACAATATTGATTCTTCTTATCCATGAGCAGGGAAGGTTTTTCCATTTGTTTGTGTCATCAGTGATTTCTTTCAGCAGTGGTTTGTAATTCTTGTTGTACAGCTCTTTCGCCTCCCTGGTTAGCTATATTTCTAGGCATTGTATTTTTTTGTAGAGCTGTTGTAAATGGGATTGCATTCTTGATTTGTCTCCCAGCTTGAATGTTTTTGGTGTTTAAAATTGCTACTGATTTTCAGCCATTGATTTTGTATCCTGAAATTTTGCTGGAGTTATTTATCAACTAAAGTAGCTTTTGGGCCGAGACTATGGGGTTTTCTAGGTATAAAACCATATTGTCTGTGAAAAGATAGTATGACTTCCTGTCTTCCTATTTGGATGTCTTTTATTTCTTACTCTTGCCTGATTGCTCTGGCTAGGACTTCCAGTACTGCGTTGAATAGGTGTGGTGAGAAAGGGCATCCTTATCTTGTTCCAGTTCTCAAAGGGAATGGTTCCAACTTTTACCTGTTCAGTATGAAGTTGGCTGTGGGTTTGTCATAGATAGCTCTTATTATTTTAAGGTATACTCCTTTGATGCCTAGGTAGGGATGTTGAATTTTATCAAAAGCTTTTTCTGCGTCTATGGTGATGATCATGTGGGTTTTGTTTTTAATTCTGTTTATGTGGTGAATCACATTTATTGATTTACATATGTTGCACCAAACTTGCATCTAAGAGATATCTAAGAGATAGAGCCTAATCATAGTGGATTGGCTTTTTGATGAGCTACTGGATTCAGTTTGCTAGTATTTTATTGAAGATTTTTTACATCTGTGATCATCAGGGATATTGGCCTGAAATTTTCTTTTTCTTCTTCTTTTTTTTTTGTTGTTGTGTCTCTGCTAGGTTTGGTATCAGAAGAGGAGGGACTCTTCTCTAATTCATTCTATGGGGCCATCTCATAGAATGGTACCAGCTCATCTTTAGAAAATGTCTTCCTCTGACCTGATGGGCACATTAAATACAGTATTTTTCATGGCAGTTTTGGCCCCACTTTCTTTCAGGTTGTAGCAGTCTCTTCTTATAACAAGGATTTAGCAGCATAAGGGAAATCTCTATTCAGTATTCCTATAGACAGAACCAACATATATGAGCTCACAATCTAAAATTGCAAAACACATGGAGAAATAGTTTATCATGAATGAGACCAAGCAAGACATTTTTGGATCATAATAATTTGAGAATGATGGTTAACGTTTTTTTCACTATGATGCAGAATTTATTAATTTAGTCAATTTTTGTTTGATATATTTTGAAGAAAGGTTATTAGTTATGTACAAATGCAGAATTGTTCTATTTTCTGAGAATTGGAAATTTTATCACTGGATAAGTTACCTTTTAAAAAATCTGTAATAATGCTTTTAATCTGTTAAATTGTATTTTTACTGATGTTAATCTAGAGCTACGTATCAATTCCATCATTAATATATGCATAGCATCTCTGTTCCCAATCTTTTACTTTCAAATTGTCTGTGTTTTTGTATTTTAGGTGTGTCTTAAAAATAGCATATGGGGGTGGGTGCAGTGGCTCACACTGTAATCCCAGCACTCGGGAGGCTGACATGGGAGGATCGCTTGAGGTCAGGAGTTTGAGACCAGCTTGGTCAACGTAGTAAGACCCCATCTCTAAACAAACAAACAAAAGCATACTGTTGGATTTTGTTTGTCATCCAAAATGACAATCTCTTCCTTTTAACTCCTGAGTAGAATCAATTTTTCTTCTTTATGACAATATGATATATTATATATTATATTTATGTATCATTTTTGGCTTTTTACTTGCCCATAGTTTCAATGCTATCTCCTCTTTTTTTTTTTTTTTTTGAGACGGAATCTCACTTTGTTGCCCAGGCTGGAGTGCAGTGGTGCCATCTTGGCTCACTGAACCTCCGCCTCCCGGGTTCACGCCATTCTCCTGCCTCAGCCTCCCAAGTAGCTGGGACTACAGGCGCCCGCCACCACGCCCAGCTAATTTTTTGGTATTTTTAGTAGAGACGGGGTTTCACTGTGTTTGCCAGGACGGTCTTGATCTCCTTACCTCATGATCCGCCCGCCTCGGCCTCCCAAAGTGCTGGGATTACAGGCATGAGCCACCGTGCCTGGCCTCCCCGATTCTGTTTTATAACTATATAGTACCCCATTTTGTGACTGTGCCGTAGTTTATTCAACGTTCCTTCTACATAGAGGCATTTAGGTTGTCTCCGGTCTTTTGTAATTACAAACAACACAACAGTGAGTGTTTTTGTATTGTTGGAGGTGTACCTTCAGGGTGCATTTCTAGAAGTCAGATCACAGAGTCAAAGGGAAGTGCATGTTTTATTCTTTATTGCCAGATTTCCCTCTGCAGGAGTTGTGCTGGGTTACACTCCCACTGGCGTTACGTGAGCACGGCCATTTTCCTAGTCTGCCTAACAGAATGTGACATCATAAATTTTCATTTTGTCAGTTTTATGAAAATAGTATCTCAGTGCTGTTTTCAGTTGCATTTCCTTAATGATAAGTGAATTTGAACATTTTTTCAGGTTTGAAGGTCAATTTTGAATCCTTTTTGGTTAATCGTGCATTCGTGTCAATTTCCTGTTTTTTGATTGCATCTTTGTTTCATAGTGTTCAAAGGTTCTTCATTTATTAGGGATATTAGCTCTTTGTGGTATAGACTGCAATTTTTTACCCCTAGTTAGTTGTTTTGTGACTTTTTATCGTATATGTTTGTTTATTTTGGTCGTGTAATTTTAAAACACTTTTATGTAGACAAATTTACTAGTTATGTCTCTGGATTTTCAGTTTTATATAGAAAGGCTAAATAGAAAATCACCCATTACTTATATGCTATCTTATTTTACATTTAAATCTCTAATACATTTGCATTTTTCTTGCATATAGTGTGAAATGTGGAATCTGATTTTATTTTATGTTTCCAAATGACTACCTGCTTGTCCCAGCACCATTTATTAAACAGGACACTTGTACTCCAGTGATTTGAGATGTCAGTTCTATCCTGTATTAACTTTTCACATGTCCTTGGTCCTAGTTCTGAACTTCTATTATATTGCATGTCTATTTGTCTGTTAACAGACCAGCATCAAATTGTTTGAGGCTTTATAATCTGTTTTAGTGTTTGGTAGGGCTAGTTATGTCCCCTTTTTAGTTTTTCTTTTTCAGTGCTTTTTGGGATATTCTTACTATTTCTTTTTTCTTATGAACATGAGTATCAACTTGTCTAACTCAGTTATGAAATAGCTTCCTGACATTTTTGATCAAGATGGCATTGAATTCATACATAAATGTGGGAATAGCTGTCGTCTATATATTGTTAATTAATTTAATCTGAGAACAGGATGTGTCTTTGTATTTGATAAAGTCTACTTCAGTGTCTTTCAGGAATGTTTTAAAATTGCGTTGTATAAATTTCGCACATTTTTTGTTAAATGTATTATAAAAGATGTAATCTTTGCTGATATTATGCATGTGGTTTTCTTTGCCGGTAAGTTATCTGCTGTTTATTTTTGTGTGTATACAGAGGCCATTGGTTTTCGTAGGTTAATTTATCCTTAGTTGATAGCCCCGTTTAATGTTAAATAGTAGCAGAAATAAAGGGTAAACACAGCAGGCCTATGACTGCCATCCTTAGAAAGGTCTGCTTGCCAGGTTAGTCCTTGGCTGGCATCTGGGAACTCAAATTTCAGAAGCATTCCCACTGTTATCTAACTGATAAGGACAGTTTACTGTACTGCTTATACAAACAATTTGATTTATGCTAAACACCCGTTTTCTTTCTGGGAGTCTGGAGTTTCGGTATATGTTAGGCCGAGGGTGTGTATGTGATCAGACCCCAGTAAAAACCTGAGTCTCTAATGGGCTTCTCTGGACAGGAACATCACACACATGTTGCTACGTTTTCATTGCTGGGGAAAGATCATGCACTCTGTGAGCCCCCCGTGGGAGGAAGAGCAAGAAGGAAGCCTCACATGGACCCGTACTCATGCGGACTCTACCTTTGTCTTTGCCCCTCATGATCTGGCTGTGTGTCCTTATTTCACGGCCGTAATGAATGGTAGTGTCAGGTGTGCAACTGCATGCTGACGCGCAGAATTCCTCTAGAACATCTCCAAGTGTCAGGATGGTCTTGGAGACTCTGACACACTGATGATAGTGGAAATGCCTTTAGTATTTCCCTATTCAATATGATACTGGCTTTAGGATTAGGTGTATATACCTAACATAAAACTTTTTATCACATTAACAAAGTATCCACCAATTCCTACTTTCTTGAGTGTTTTAAGCATGAATGGGTGTTGAAATTTGACAAAGGTTTTTTTCCCCCAGTATTTATGGAGATCATCATATTATTTTTCTCTTAGATCTATTAATAGAGTGTACAGTACTAATGAATTTCCTAATATTGAACCAACCTTGAATTCTGGAATGAATTTTCTTTTCAATGGTTTATTATTTTCTTAATGTGGTCTTTTTGCTAATATTTCATTTTCTATTTGGCATTGATATTTATTAGTAATTCATTATATTCATGAGTAATACTTTTCTGTAGTACTTTTTTTTTTTTTTTAAAGTAGTCTTTACCTGGTTTAGGTATCATTGTCACACTTGCTTCATAAAAGGAGTTAGGAAAATTTACCTTCTTTTCAGTAATCTGAAATAATTTATAGATCATTGTGACTATCTGATTTTTGAGGCATTGGTACAGTTCCCCGTGAGACTATTTTGCCCTGATTCTTTTTTGGGAGTGGGCTAGTTATTTCTTCAATAACTTTTTATTTCTTTGGAAATAGGTCTGTTTAAGCTTTCTAAATCAGATGGGGTCAATATTGGCAGTCTGTATTTCTCTAGGGAACTGTCCACTTCACCTAGGGTTTAACATTTATTTTCACAGAAGCTTCCAAATTAGTCATGTATGATTTAAATTTTACTTCTCTTTCAATGGTTATTTCCGTGTTGTTCTTTCTTTCTTTGAATATTTGTGCTTTCTCTCCCTTTTCCCCTTAATCAAGTTAGATTGTGGTTTGTCCATCTTGTTAATTTTTTTCAAAACAACAACCAGGAGTTGGTTTGTTAATTAATGTGCTGTTTTTATATTCTCCATGTCATTAATTTCTGCTTTAACTTCATTATTTCCCTGCTTTATTTGGTGGACTTCATTTTTTTCTAGTTTTTGGAATTGGAAATTTAATCTTTTCTTCAGTGTTACTATTAAATGTGTTTAATGCAATGATTTTCCTCTGATTACTGCTTTAAATGCATCCCTTAAATTTTGATATGTAGTGTTCTCATCATTTTTTAAAAATTGTAATTTCCGTTTCTATTTCCTACAAGAATTGTTTCAATAGAACATTTTTAACTTTCCTGGTAGAAGGACCTTTCTGTTTTTTGTTTTTCTTAGGAATTTTCTAGCTTGGTTGCATTGGCAGCAAAGAGGTTTTTGTATTTCAGAATATTTCTGCTTTACGGAAGTTACTGGTTGCTATGGCTTTGATATTTGTCCCCTTCAAACCTTATGTTGAAATTTGATCCCAGTGTTGGAGGTGGGGCTTGGTGGGAGGTGCCTGGGTCGTGGTGGGGGACCCCTTCTGAATGGCATGGTGCCATCTTTGTGGTAATGAGTTCTCACTCTGTTAGTCCCTGTAAGAGCTGGTTGTTAAAAGAGCCTGGTGCCTTCCACTCTCTTGCTTCCTCTTTTGCCGCGTGATCTCAGCACGCCCTGGGTCCCCTTTGCCTTCCCCAACAAATGGGAGCAGCCTGAGGCCCTCACCAGAAGCTGAGTGGATGTTGGAGTCGGCCTCTACTTTCAGAGGCTGCAGAACCATGAGCCAAATAAACTGTTCTTTGTAAGTTGGCTGGATTGGAATCCTTTGTTACCTTTTTTTTTTTTGACTGACTTATTTTTAAAAATCCTGCTCCGTTGTCATTTTGTTTATATGTTGATTTTGGAAGACCTGATGTCAGTCTGATTGTTTTGCCTGTGGCCTTGATGATTTTTATCTTCTTCCTTCAAATCTTATAGTTTTACTAGAACATATAACAGAGATTTTAGTTTTAAATATTAGCTTCACTCTACTATTCTGTTTTTTTTCCCTTAGGGAATCCAAGAAACAAATATTATTCCTTCATTGCCTGGGTTCCATTTCCACTACTATCTCTGCCCTTTTAATTTATCTGTTTGCTTATTCATTTTTATTCTCTCACTTGCTTCGATATCTTTATTTAGTGATCCTTGTGATATTTTCATTTTTGTCTATTGTCTTTTGGGCATCTTTTAATTTATTTCTCGTTTCTTTTGTAAAGTGATTTCTCTGAGTACATAATAGTTGTTGCATATTTATGGGGGACTTGGGATGTTTTGATACAATAATATAATGTGTAATGATGAAATCAGGGTAATTAGGATATCCATAACCGGAAACATTTGTTGTTACTTGTTTTGGGAGCATTAGAAGTCCTTTCTTCCAGTTATTTAAAAATATATAATAAGTTATTGTTAATTATGGTCACCCTATAGTGCTATCAAACACTAGAACTTACTATTTCTAACTAACCCTAATTTTTTTTTTTTTTTTTTTTTTTTTTTTTTTTTTTTT
>NC_037674.1:785985-885364 GCF_003255815.1 Theropithecus gelada
TTTTTTTTTTTTTTTTTGAGACGGAGTCTCGCTCTGTCGCCCAGGGTGGAGTGCAGTGGCCAGATCTCAGCTCACTGCAAGCTCCGCCTCCCGGGTTCACGCCATTCTCCTGCCTCAGCCTCCCGAGTAGCTGGGACTACAGGCGCCCGCCACCTCGCCCGGCTAGTTTTTTGTATTTCTTAGTAGAGACGGGGTTTCACCGTGTTAGCCAGGATGGTCTTGATCTCCTGACCTCGTGATCCACCCGTCTCGGCCTCCCAAAGTGCTGGGATTACAGGCTTGAGCCACCGCGCCCGGCCACTAACCCTACTTTTTGTACCCGTTAAACAGCCCCTTATTTCTGAGAAAACTTGGTTACGTCATCCTTGAGTTCAGTCCACTTTTTATTTCTCGCTGTTATTCACCCATTTCTGTTTTCTGTTTTCAAATCTCTGATTTAAGGTGGGTTTGTATTTTTAATGCTTCCTTGAGGCTTGAGCGTGACGAATTCATTTTGAAGCGTGGGTTTGTGGTTCTCTTTTACATGCTTCACGGTGATTTTCAGAGGAGATTTTCCTTGGCTGATATGTGTGACATCTCTGCTCCTGATAGCGTTTGCACTGGCTCTGTAGGTGTGACTTCATTTTTCTCTTGTTCATTTAATGCCGTTGGGCTTGTTTGTGTTTCGTAGGATTCCCAGTGCTCTTCTGTGGGCACAGCACAGTCCTCTGACTCCTGCCTTGCAGAACCCCGCTTTTACCTACTTTGCTTTTCCACTTGACCACTCGGTTGCCCAAAGGAGCCTTCCCTTCCTCTTGGCTCTTTCCTCCCCAAGGCTGCATGCCCCCAGATGGGCCCTCTCGGTGCTCCTGCTTCTCTCACAGCACCTCCCTGGGCCCAGTTCCTCTGGCCCCTTCTGGTGGACCTTCTGATCACCTCAGCACCCCTCCGTCTTCCCTTCAGGCTTTCTGTCCATTTGCTGGAAAGCTTTGTGGCTGGGACAGCAGTGAGAGGGAGAGCAGGCTGGGGGTTTGGTGGTATTTTCGCTTTTCAGTTCAGATATTTTACACTTTTGGGGTTCTTTACCTTCACATTATGTGGCAGGTATGGCTTTGTGTAGATTTTACTTTCCTTTCTTGTTTTTTCTGTCTTTTGGGAGGAAATTTTGGGATAGAAGCAGTTATACCACTGCCATTGTCCTCAGGATCCATGTTGCCAATTTTTTATTTTTATTTTTTGAGATGGAATCTTGCTATCACCTAGGCTGGAGTGCATTGGTGCAATCTTGTGTCATTGCAACCTCTGCGTCTCAGGGTTCAGTCGCGTCTCATGCCTCAGCCTTTCAAGCAGCTGGGATTACAGGCATGCACCACCATGCCTGGCTATATATATATATATATATTTTAAACTTTTTTAATTTTTTTAAATTTTTAAATTTTTTTTTATGTTTGAGACTGAGTCTCATTCTGTTGCCCAGGCTGGAGTGCAGTGATGTGATCTCGGTTCACAGCAACCTCTGCCTCCCGGGTTCAAGCAATTCTCCTGCCTTAGCCTCCTGAGTAGTTGGGATTACAGGCGCCCACCTCCACGCCAAGCTAGTTTTTGTACTTTTGGTAGAGATGGGGTTTTGCCATGTTGGCCGTTCTGGTCTCGAACTCCTGAGCCCAGGTGATCTGCCCACCTTAGCCTCCCAAAGAGCTGGGATTATAGGCGTGAGCCACCGCGCCCAGCCCCGTGTTGCCAGTTTCTAAAACGGAACCACTGTATGTTACCAAACTGTGCTGTGGTGGCCACAGGCCTGGCTCATGGAGATGTCAGAGCCCTACCCAGGCAGGCTCCAGGAGGGGGGAGGCTGGGAAGATGAGGAGTTGTTGCCGAGGGTTCTTGGCCTTGTCCTTGTTAGTTTGCGACTTGGTGTTTCCCAGTTTGTGCTGGAGTATCCCAGGAGTTGGGGAGGACAGGCTGCTGGCAGTAGAAGGAACTTTGTACAGTTACCCAAGCCTGGTGATCTGTGAGGGCTGAGCGGCTGCTCCACGTGTCAGCCCGCCTCTCCAGCCCACCCACGGCGCCAGCCAGCTAGGACTAAGCTCCACCTTCTTCTCTGGGGCTGCCATTCTCAGCCACCCCCGCACCTCCCTAGTATAATTCCCTGAAATTGCCCTGTTTCTGGGCCGAGGTACACCCCATACTGCAGTGTGCAGTTCCTCCATCCTCCAAAACTCATCTGAGCATCTCTTCTGGTTCTCTTAGGCCCCAGCATGGTGGGGGTTCTCTCTGTCCCCCAGCGCTCCCAGCCAACAGCACTGCTCACTTTTCCCCGATCCACCTGAATCTGCAGCAGTGGGCCCTGTGCCGGTTGTCCTGGCGCTGGGTCGGGTGGATTTTGGAGCGGGTGAGGGAGCTGAACAGAGCACTGTGCGCTGGCATCCCTTGTTGCTACTGCAGCAGTATTGTGTCTCCACAAAGGTTTGGGGGCGAAAGGAAATGAGAACCGGAGCTATGACTTGGATTCACAGTGAAGCCGAATAAAGGGAAAAGAGAGAGTTTAAACTTATCTGCAGGCATCACGTTAAATGTAATGTTTTCTTGACAAACAGCCAGCACATGGCATTATTTTTTAAAATCCCCTCATCAAAAGCTAAGACCAATGTCTTACATATGGAAGAGTTTCTATGCTACAGGTTATTCTAATGAGAAAAAAAAGAAAAGTGACTTACAATACTATACAATACTATCACATGAAATATTCATGTAAAAATTCTTTTCGAACAAGAAGACACATTCTTACAGGTAAGAAATGCTGTGCAGATATTAAAAATTAATTCCTGAGCACAAGAGAATGAGCCAGGGTAATGCGAGTGCAGTTTGTCCAGAGTTTACAAGCCAGGACCTGGGGTTCCCAGGCCTTGGAGCCGTTGCTAAGGACCTAAGCCTCGCTCTCCACTCCCGCTAGGCCGCAGGGACCCGCTCCTGGGGGACTGAGGGTGGGAAGCAGGGGCGAGGGGAGTTCCAAGCTCCTGCGGGAAACCCGGGACTTTCCAGTGTTCTCTTCTCAGTAATAGAAAGTGCCTCTGGGGCAAGAGAGCAAGACTCCGACTGGAAAAAGCAAAAAGCAAAACAAAGCAAAAAGAAAGTGCCTCCTAGAGAGTGGGTGGGAGTTGGAAGTTGCTTCAGTCTTCACTTCCATCTCTCAAGCCACACTTTCTGAGCTGGGGCCCCCTGCACAGGCGTCCTGGAGCAGGAGGGGTGGCTGGCAGTGCCAGGAGAGGAGGGCAGCTGTGGGCCCCCGGAGGCACCGTGGTGGCGGGCTTGGGGTTTCAGAGCACAATGTAACAGCTGTTTGAGAAACGGGGTGAGGACAGACGGTTGGGAATTACGCGAAAGCCTGCTTTGAAGGTTCACGGCGCTGGCGACACAAAGGTGGAGTTACTGCAGCCGTCTCCAGGTTCACAGCAGCCCGGGGGAGAGGGGGCACAAGAGCGCTGGGACCCCGCAGCTCTCAGGGCTTCTCTCAGGGGCGCAGAGGGCTCCTCTCCTTCCCCTTCGGCTCCTTCCTTGCGGGGTGACTGCCCCTCATGGCCTTCCTGACCGGGGTGCCCTGTGGTGCTCCCGAGGGGATAGAGGTCGGGGTGGAGGATGTGAGCTCTGCAGGCCGCCCAGCCAGCGCCCACGTGCTCAGGTGCCAGCGAGGGATGCGTGTGTGTGCGTCAGCGTGACTTGGAGGAGCGCACTGTGCCTAGAACACTCTGACTCTGTCCCTCTGCGCCTGTCCGCCTCCCCAAAGGCCAGGTCCACTGCACGGAGTGCTTCAGCCTGTGGTGCATCTCCCTGTGGCCTCCCCGCCCCCACCCTGCAGAGGAAGAGTCCCCAAAGCCTTTCCTAAATCTCCAAAGTCCGTCTGTTTCCCTGGTGGCACTTCACACTAGCTGTTTGCGTGAGGTGGGACTCGCCAGAGATGGACAGTCACCGCCGGGAGAGGCCCCTGCGTGCCCTGGGAACCTGGGACTCAGTGCGTGCTCGGAAACGTGTAGGAGTGCAAGATTTACCATAGGTTTGACGATGTCTTTTCTTTCTTTTTAAATTAACTGAAACAACCCAAGAACTGGATTTCTTCAAATCTACCAATTTATACTTTAATTTAGAAAAAGGAAAAGCACTCACAAATAAATTTAGTCAATCTATAATTACGGTATAAATAAGTTCCACTTAAATGTAATGTTCCAAGCATAATAATTTGTTGAGTAAATCAAATTGATACATCTTAATGTTCCTAAAGTTAGGAAATCATCTAAGCTTCATAAAAAGAAGGCATTTTATGTATTTAAATTTTCCTCAGAAGTCCCTCTTTGTTAAAAATAGAAAAACAAAACAAAACATTTTTTTTCATGACTTCAAAATTTGCGGATATTCTGTGCCTGGAAGGAATCAGTGGGGTTTCTCATGCTTTCCACACTGTAGTTCAGGACTGCAGCCTGGAAACCGCGTGATCATGGAATTGCCATCAGAGGGAACATTAGAGGTTATTTAATCAAATCCTTTCATTTTATGAGCACATTTCAGAGGTCAGACGAGTTGAGTGGCGCCCCGCCACCCCCAGGACCCCTCTGGTCACAGTGGCTCTGGGTGGGCAACCCCAGTCCTCAGAAACCCCTGGCTCCTTGGGCACAACCCACTGAAGCCTTGTGTCCCCAGCCTCACACGGCTGCCCTGGACACTCCAGGTGAGCAGGGCCCTATTGGGTTGAACAATGGTGACCTGCTACCCCTCAAGGGCTTACGTCCGGGGACTTACATGTGCATGTATTTCCATATCATCATTAAAAAACCTGTGCAATGTTGCATTGTATGTGAATAGGCTATTATCACCTTTTCCCCTTTTGTTGACATTTAGGCTACTGTCTATGTTTTTCCTCCTGAAACAGCCATATAAAGAACATCTTTGAGCATTGGGTGATGACTATTTTTCACCCTTCTTGCTAGGTAGGGTCTTTCTCAGGAAAGAAAGAGATTATGTGCTCAAAGGTCAGGTTTGGGGAAAGAAAGGGTGTGCTGAACTCCGAAGAAGATAGGAGGCGACCTCGTGGGCCTAAGGGGTAAAGGGGAGATGGGAGCTGCAGTCCAGCAAGGGCTGTCCAGCCGTGGATTGTAGGAGGGGCTGCCCTCATCACCTGTGGCCTGGCCAGAGGAGCCAGGAGAGTCAGTGACCTTGTTCCTCCCACCCATCGAGTCCTGCCAGTGTCTCCCATTTGCCAGACTTACCTGGATTCCAGAAGACGGGATTGCTGCGAGCAGCAGGGCTGAGGAGAAGGCTGGGGAGAAGGCCAGGGGTAGGACTAAAGGGCCATGAGGGATAGCCCCAGACAATCCTCCACTTGTGCCTGTTAGGATTTTAAAAACATCTTTTGTCCAGTCCAAGAGAAAATCACTTGTTCCCAAAACAAGAGCTGCACAATATCCCATCAGCTACTGTGTGATATGGGGTGATGTTGGTTCAGTAACCCCTGAAACTTAAAATGTTAGCTATCCCAATGCTCTTCATATATGACAATGGAGAATAAGTGGGGGCAGAGAAGCAACAAAATACCGTAAAACAGACCTGCTGTAGCCCCAGCTTCCAGAGCTGATTCTGAAGTCTGAATTGTTAGTTAACTCACTTCTCTAATGCCACATTCCCCTGACCTCTGCCACAACTTCAGATATGTGGTTTTTGTCTGCTGTTGGGGTGACCCACACCATCATTCTCACAGGACCCGAGACCTTGGTGTTGTGTCTGTACTGGAGTGCCAAGGTGTATATGAACTGGGACTACTGGAATGCAACTGGAATGCAAGGAGGCACGCCTGTGAATGCCCAGCTCCCGGACAGTTCTTGCCAGCGTGAGGAGGCAGCAACCCAGTTCCCTCTGAGAATTGAGATCAGTCATCTTGGACAGTAGAGGGACTCTCCTTGTCTGCTTGATGGTCACAAGGCATGTGGAGCTTCACATGGCCAGGGAGGACTCTCAGCTTCCAGTGAAATGCTGACACCTGATGTGATACCTTGGTTCTTGTCTTCTTGGTTTAAGAGAATTTAAACAAGAGACACATAGCAAAAGAAGTGCAGCATGGAGTATTGCCAAAGAAAAAGAATACTTTGAAAGTTAGGTGCAGAATAGGCAGGACACCCTGGGAGAGAGAGAAATTCAGGATGGGCTGCTCATAAGGATGAGACAGCAAAGACCGGTGCTGGGGAGGCTCCCACTGTGGAGTCTTACCCGATTATTTGTAAGGAGGTGGGAGAGGTGTTGCTGGTGAGGACGTTCTGGGAGGCTCCCACGGTGGGAGTCTTACCCGATTATTTGTAAGGAGGTGGGAGGGGTGTTGCTGGTAAGAATGTTCTGGGTGGTCCTCTGGATGCACACGCGCAGTAGCCGTACATGCGTGTTCGTATATCGTACGTCTCATTAGCATCTTAAATCTCCACCCAGGGGTGTGTTGTTTGCTATTCTAATGAGGACGGGTAAGGTCAAAGTGCACATGCTCTCTAGAGGGCAAAGTCCCTACTGGAGATAGCTTTGCTTCAGTAGCTCAATTACAATGCAAATGCTGAGGCTTATTGTGTTGACTGCACGGTCACCATGGTTGCCTCATCCTGAGAACATGGTCACTGCCTTGACTGCCTGTCCTGCCTCAGGTAATAAAGGTAATGGTACCTTTTTTAGTTATGTTTCCTTGGGTATTAGGACCTGCAAATCCACTGAGCTCAAGGTTATTAAGACAGGGGGCAAAAATTCCTGAAGTGGGTCACTGAGTGTAGTAGTAAGGGAGGGAGTGCTCCTATCTCTCCCCTTTGTTTCCCACACCACGGTTCCCAGTGGTCTGTGATGGAGATCGTGACATTCACTGGTGATTTGTTTAAGCACATATTTGTTTCCCACACCACGGTTCCCAGTGGTCTGTGACGGAGATCGTGACATTCATTGGTAATTTGTTTAAGCACATACTGCATGCCGTAGGGCGGCAGCCAACGTTGCGGACTTTGGGGTTGCAGCAAATAGTACCTCTGAAGCTTTAGCAGGCCACTGTTCTGTCAAGTCAGCTGCTTCTGGGTAATGGAGCACGTGGTGCCACCAGTGATTTCAGCGTGATGCGCTGCCTTCGCTGTAGAATAAGCTCCCTGTCAAAGGAACTCAGTGAGAAACCCAGGACTGGAAAAGGAATTCTGTACGTCCGTGAATGATGGGGCTGGATGAAGCTTTACAAGAAAGAAAGGGAAATCCTTATTTGTAAAATGGTTCTAACAAGTCTAACCTAATCATAAGATTTCTAACCTAGTCATAAATTTCTAACATAATCACAAGAGCCCTTGTGATTGGATTGTGCCCGCCTCTATTGGTTAGGATAACTTCCTCAACTTAATCACATCAGCAAGTCCCTATTATCGTGTGTGTTCATCTCCTATTGCTGCATAAATTAACAGGAATTGAGTGGCTTAACCCAACTTTATTCTCTTACAGTTTTGGAGATCAGAAATCTAAACTCAATCTAGTAGAGAGGGCTGTGTTACTTCTGGAGACTTCAGAAGAAGATAGTATGATTTTTCTTCTTTAGCCTTTTGATATGGTAGATTACATTGATTAATTTTCAAATATTGAGCCAACCATGCACACCGGCAATCAGTCCCCCTTGGTCATGGTATATGATTATTTTCACATATTCATGGATTCAGTTTGCTAACATTTTATTGGGGATTTTTGTGTCTAAGTTCATGAGATACATTGATCTGTAGTTTTCTTTGTGCTAGCTTTATCTGATTTTGGCTTTATAAAATGAGTTGGCAAATTTTATTTTCTGGAAAAGATTATATAGAATTGATGCAAGTTCTTTACATATTCAGGAGAATTTTTTTTTGTTAAGGTTTGCTGGGATAATTTTATTAAGAGATGAATATGTATTTTTTAGCAAGGTAAAAAAAATACAAATAATAATAACAACCCTTCTGTTCATAAATATCCCTTCAGGTGAAAACATTGGAAGTCACACAATTTAAAGAATGTGGCCCAAATAAAGCCCAAGTATTTTTTGCACACATTTATTTTACTTACCATATGATCCATAATTCAACCTTTTATTCAGTTGCTGGCTTTATTAGTCTGTTCTCACGCTGCTGATAAAGACATACCCAAGACAGGGAAGAAAAAGAGATTTAATGGACTTACAGTTCCATGTGTCTGGGGAGGCCTCACAATCATGGCAAAAGACAAGGAGAAGCAAGTCACATTTTACATGGATAGCGGCAGGCAAAGAGAGCTTGTGCAGGAAAACTCCTGTTTTTACAACCATCAGATATTCTGAAATTCATTCACTATCACGAGAACAGTGCAGGAAAGTCCCATCCCCATAATTTAATCACCTCCCACCATGTTCCTCCCATGACTTGTGGGAATTGTGGGAGTTACAATTCAAGATGAGATTTGGGTGGGGACACAGCCAAACCATATCATTTCACCCCAGCCCCTCCCAGATCTAATGTCTGTACATTGCAAAACCAATCATGCCTTCCCCACAGTCCCCCAAAGTCTTAACTCATTTCAGCATTAACTCAAAAGTACACAGTCCAATGTCTCATCTGAGACAAGGCAAGTCCCTTCCGCCTATGAGCCTGTAAAATCAAAAGCAAGTTAGTTACTTCCTAGATATAATGGGGATACAAGCATTGGGTAAATACAACCATTCCAAATGGGAGAAGTTGGCCAAAACAAAGGGGCTACAGGCCCCATGCAAGTCCAGAATCCAGCAGGGGAGTCAAATCTTAAAGCTCCAAAATGACCTCCTTTGACACCGTGTCCCACATCTGGGTCACGCTGATGCAAGAGGTGGGTTGCCATGGTCTTGGGCAGCTCCGTCCCTGTGGCTCTGCAGGGTACAGCCTCCCTCCCTGCTGCCTTCATGGGCTGGTTGAGTGTTGAGTGTCTGTGGCTTTTCCAGGTGCGCAATGCAAGCTGTCAGTGGATCCACCATTCCGGGATCTGGGAGCTTCTCACAGCTCCACTAGGCAATTCCCCAGTAGGGACTCCTCTGTGTAGGGGCTCTGACCCCACATTTTTCTGCTGCGCTGCCCTAGCAGAGGCTCTTCATCAGGGCCCCGCCCGCACAGTAAACGCCTCCTGGACATCCAGGTGTTCCCATACATTCTCTGAAATCTAGGTGGACGGTTCCAAACCTCAATTCTTGACTTCCGTGCACCCGCAGGCTCAACAGCACGTGGAAGCTGCCAAGGCTTGGGGCTTCCACCCTCTGAAGCAACAGCCCAAGCTTTACGTTGGCTCCTTTTAGTCATGACTGGAGTGGCTGGAATGCAGGGCACCAAGTCCCTAGGCTGCACAGAGCAGGGAGGCGCTGGGCCCCACCCAGGAACTATATTTTCCTTTTAGGCCTCAGGGCCTGTGATGGGACCTGCTGCCAAGAAGATTTCTGACATGCCCTGGAGACATTTTCCCCATTGTCTTGGGAATTAACATTCATTGCTTATGCAAATTTCTGCAGCTGGCTTAAATTTCTCCTCAAAAAATGAGATTTTCTATTCTATTGCATTGTCAGGCTGCAAATTTTCTAAACTTTTATGCTCTGTTTTCTTTTTAAAACTGAATACCATTAACAGAACCCAAGTCACCTCTTGAATGCTTTGCTACTTATAAATTTCAGGGTTTTTTTTTTTTTTTTTGCTGTCAATGGTGTATTGTATTCATCTGAAAAATCCTCATGGAAAATTGTTTGGTTTAGCTCTCAGAAGCCAACTTCTGAGGTCTGAGGAAACTTGTGTTCTTTTGAACTGCTCAGTCTTTCTTTTGAGCAAGGGACATTTTGGGACAGTTCTGCTTCCTCTTAACTTTTTTCTGGGACTTCTTCTCCTAGACGGGATTCTCTCTTATAGCAACATGAGCTTTCTTATACATCTTCTCCATCATGTCTGTAGTTACACTGTTCTTCCTGTATTGAAAGAACTGTTTCTTGTAAGCATCTTCATCTTCCTCCATGAAGCAGCACATGTAATCTGCAACATTCTGGCCCATGATGTGCTTCCGGTGTACTTCTACACTAAATTCCTTGCTTTCAGAACTGTAACCGGGAATCGTTTGGTACTGTGAGGGATAGACAAGCCTCTATCTACAGCTCTCTTCAGGGCACCAAAAACTTTATGGCCACTGGTAGTTCTGGCAAGGCCCGCATCCAAATAGCAGGTAAAGACACTTGGCTGACCAACAATGCTTTCCACATTGTATTCATCGCCAGTCACCTCTACTTGGCCTTCATAGATCTTTTCCATGCCAAACCCATTGAGAAGCCTGCAGACCAGCAGCAGGCCAGTGCCATACACTGCAGCATAATTGGTCAGGCCAACCTTCCAACCGTATTTTCGTAGTTCCCACGCATATGCTGTGCGTACTATCCTATCCCCTTCTGTATGGGCGTAAGCAACCTGACAAGTAATATCTCTGTGTGTTACACAAACCGTCATCCTGCATTTGGCTGTGTTGTATTTATTTTTATCCTGCATCACCAAGCATTTCCAAGCATAATACTCAGTTTTACCCTCTTGTCATCTTCTGCATTTCACTTGATCTGTCTTCAAGTAGGCTTTATCCTTAACAACTTTACGAACCCCATCCTGTGGAACAGAGACCCCCATCCATGGATCAGCAGAGACCTGCCCTGCTTAGAAATTTCTTCCTCCAGATACCCTAAGTCATCTCTCTGAAGTTCAAAGTTCCGCAAATCTCTAGGGAAGGGGCAACATGCCACCAGTCTCTTTGCTAAAACATAAGAAGAGTTCCCTTTGCTCCAGTTCCCAGCAAGTTCCTCATGTCCATCTGAGACCACCTCAGCCTGGACTTTATTGTCCATATCGCTATCAGCATTTTGGTCAAAGCCGTTCAACAAGTCCCTAGGAAGTCCCACACTTCCCCACCTTCTTCTGTATTCTGAGCCCTCCAAACTGTTCCGACGTCTGCCTGTTACCCCGTTCCAAAGTCGCGTCCACATTTTCAGCTGTCTTTTCAGCAGTGCCCCACTTTGCTGGTACCAATTTCCTGTATTAGTCTGTTCTCACACTGCTAATAAAGACACACCAGAGACTAGGTTCTGGGTCCAGTGGAATATCACAATCACCCTTTGTGGCAGGTTTCAGTCAGAAAAGGAGGGTCACAACAGCTGGGCGATGGATACACAGATAGGTCCTAATGCTTCCCACAGGCAGGACCCAGCAAGGAGAGTTACATCACCTACAGAAGACCCAGGAATTTATTCCTTTCTCCAAGTCTAGCTACAAGTGCCAGCGTCTCTCTTATTGGCTGGTTTATGGCATGAGTGTCATCATCACAACTGAGCTGGGCTAAAGTGTATGTCACAATCCAACCTTGAATACGCAAGGTCCAGGCAAAAGGTGAGAGTTACGTCATCTAGGTGCTGAGTGCAGTGATGCATCACAATCCTTTTGTGGTAGGTGCAGGCTGAGGAACGTCACATGACCTTTGGGCTGCGGCCAGGCAGAAAAGTCAGGTCCCTCAGGTTCTGAACAGAGGCGTATGCCACAATCACACATCGTTTGGGTGAGGCCCAGTCACGTATCACAATGCCACCTGTGGGCAGCACCAAGGCTGGAAAAGAGAGTCACATTTCCAAGGTGCAGAGTCAAACGATATGTCACAATCTCATCGGTGGACTGGGCTGAGGCAGGAGAGTCAAATCACTAAGGTGCTCAGCAGATGCATACAACCACACCTGGCTGTGTGGCTGCTGTCTCCTCACTCCACATTCCAGGGCTCTGCTCTTTCCTTCAAAAAGGTCACCAGGTTTAGCTTAGAGACAGCAAGACCCAGAGATCAGGTTTCTGTCCTTCTTTTAAACCACATCTTTATACAAATCCTGCTAAGCAGGGTTCCAGTATTTCCACTCCTCCAGAGAGAATTCTATGGCCACATTCCTGAATGTGAACAGTTTCATTTCCCAGCTTTCAGGATGTCCTGGCGTCTTAGCTATGCGTGTCCCAGGACCTGCAGATCACAGGGCAACAGAGGCTGTGACAGCGTCACGGGGGCTCCGGAGACGGCGGATGCGGAACAGTGGAGATGAATCCCAAGCTCTGGTGGGAGTGGGAGACAAAGGCCCAGTGGAATTTTCTAGTGAAACCAGGAGTCTGGAATCTTTTTTTAAAAGGAAACTTTCAAATTAATAATTCAACTTCTTTCATGGCTAAAGGGCTATTCAGATTATAGATTTTATCTATGTTTTCATACTTTGTGTTTTTTGAGGTATTGGTTTCTTTTTAGTTGCCAAATTTGTGACTGTAAAGTTGTTGATAATATTCCTTTATTATCATTTTAATGTCTGAAATATATGTAGCAAAATTTCCTATTTCATTCCTGATATTGGTGATTTGTGTCTCTCTCCTTTTATTTTTGGTCAGTCTTTTTAGAAGTTTGTCTGTTTTACTGATTTTACCCAAGAAACAGCCTTTTCTCCTTTGATTTTCACTGGTATTGTCCTATATTAACTCTATAGATTTCTTGTATGATCTTTATTGTTTCTTTCCTTGAGCTTTCTTTTGGTGCATTTTACTCTTTTTTGGATAGTGTTTTTGAGGTAGGAACTTAGATTATTGATTTGAGATTTCTTTTCTTTTCCAGTGTTAACATTCAGTGTTATAAAGTTTTATCGCAGTTGTATTTCAGTTGCACCCTGTATGTTTTTATATGTTGCATTTTTATTAAAATTCAGTTCTATATATTTTAAAATTTACTTTGAGACCTCTTCATTGACCTATAGACTATTTAGAAGTATGTTGGTTAATTTCCATGCATTTGAAGATTTTTCTATTGTCTTTTTGTTTCTAACTTTATTCTGTTATATTTGAAGAACATACTCTGTATGAGTTTGTTTTTTTACATTTGTGGAATTTTGTTTTATGACCCAGAATGTGATATATCTTGGTAAATCTTTCATGGGAACTTAAAAAACTGTATTCTCCTGTTTTGGGGTGAAGTGTTTTATATATGTGAATTAAATCCCTTTGGTTCAGTGTTTAGTTCTTCCATATTTTCAATTATTTTCTATGTAGCATTTCTATTAGTTTCTGGGGGTGAGTTATTTATGTTCCCAGTTATAAACATGAATTTGTTTTTTCTTTCAGCTCTAGCATTTTTTTGCTTCATGTATTTTACTGCTCTGTTGTTTGGTGCATACATATTTAGAATTGTTGTATCTTCCTGGTGGATTGACCTATTTATCATTATTTAATAATTTTCTTTCCTCTAGTAATTTACTTTGAAGTCTACTTAGCTGATATTAATATAGTCACTCTTGCTTAAATTTTTTTTGTGTGTGTAACATACCTTTTCCAGCGTATAGTTGGGTTATTTTTTCAATCCTTTCTGCCAGTCTCTGTATTTTGATTGATATGTTTAGAAAACGTACATTTAAGGTAATTATTGATATGTTATTGCTTAAATATGCCATTTCAATTACAGTTGGTCTTTCACATCCATAGATTTTGCATCCATGGGTTCATCCAACTACAGATCAAAAAAAAAATCTCACAAAGTTCCAAAAAGCCAAACTTGAATTTTCTGTGCGCTGACTGTTCTGTTGAGTCCATGCAAGTGATGAGATGCATAGGCATCGTGTTAGGTACTATAAGTAATCTAGAGATGATTTAAAGTGCACAGAAGAATGTGCTTAGGTTATATGCAAATACTATGTTATATGCAAATACTATGTTATATGCAAATACTGTTATATGCAAATACTATGTTATATGCAAATACTGTGCTATATGCAAATACTGTGCTATATGCAAATACTGTGTTATATGCAAATACTGTGCCCCTTTAAATAACGGACCTGAACATCTGTGGAGTTTGGCATCCACAGAGGTCCTGGAACCAGTTCCCCATGGATACTGAAGGATTACTGATTTATTTTCTGTTTGTTTCCTCTGTTTCCAGTACGTACCTATGTTTCTTTTGTCTTGACTTTCTGTGTGTTACTTGAACATTTTTTACATTATATTTTGATTCATTGATAGTATTTTTTGGTGTTTCTCTTTGTGTAGTTTTGGAGTGGTTTCTCGGAGGACTACAGTATACATACATGACTTATTAGAATTACCACTTTGAATGAAGTGTGAAAATATCACTTCCATTAAGATTTCTTTATCTTTTCTTGAGTATTAGATGGCAACATAATTTTTGTTTAAATCATCAAATTGATCTATAAAACTCATGGGGAAAGGAATAATCTATTGTGTGTACACATTTCTGCTTTTTCTGTTCCTTTTGCTTCCTGATGCTCCAAAATTTGTCTTTCTTTTTCCTTTTTCTTTTTTTTTTTTTGAGGTGGAGTCTTACTCCATCTCCAGGCTGGAGTGCAGTGGCGCAATCTTGGCTCACTGCAACCTCCGCCTCCCAGGTTCAAGTGATTCTCCTGCCTCAGCCTCCCAAGTAGGTGGGACTACAGGTGCATGCCACCATGCCCAGCTAATTTTTCTATTTTTAGTAGAGACAGGGTTTCACCATGTTGCCCAGGGTAGTCTCGATCTCTTGACCTCGTGATCTGCCTGCCTTGGCCTCCCAAAATGCTGGGATTACAGTTGTGAGCCACCGCACCCAGCCTGTTTTGTTTTTTATAATTTTCTTTATGTTCAAATAACTTCTTTTAGCCAACCTTTAAGGGTAGGTCTGCTGGTAAAAAAAAATTCTTTTACTTTTTCTTTATCTGAGAGTGTATTTATTTCCTCTTTATTCCTCAAGGATAGTTTCACTGGATATAGAATGTATGGTTGACAGTGCTTTTCTTCAATACTTGAAAAATGTTGTACCATTTCCTTCCATCTCTCCTGGTATCAGAGAAGAAATTTGTTGCCATTTGAATTTGTGTTTCCCTGTAGGTAATGCGTAGTACTTTCTGGCTGCTTTTAATGTTTTTTTTTTTTTTTTTTTCTTTAGTTTTTGAAAGTTGATGATTTGTTTTGGTATGGATTTCTTTGGGTTCATCCTGTTATCCTGTTCCTAGGGCTTGTTCATCTTCTTGAATCTGTAGGTTTGTGTGTTTTGCCAAATTGGGAAAATTTCAGCCTTTATTCCTTAAAGTACTTTTGCAACCTCATTCTAATTCTTTTCTCCTTCTAGTACTCTAGTGACATGAATATTAGATTTTTAAAATAGTCCTACAGTTCCCTGAGCCTCCATTCCACCCCCTGTGCTTTTACAAAAATATGTTTTCTCTCTGCTCTTTAGATTGGGTGAAATTCTATTGATTTACCCTCAAATTCACTGATTCTTTTCTTGATTGTCTCTACTATTGAGTGCATATCAAGAGGCTTTAACAAATTCTGTTATTGTATATTTTAGATCTATCATTTCCATTTGATTCTTTTTTGTATATCTTTTGTTTCTTCCCATAGTTTCTTATTTTTCACTTGTTCCAAGAGAAGTTGTAGCTGATTGTTGAGACATTTTTGTGAAGGCTGCTTTAAAATCCTTTTCAGATAATCTGACATCTGATATATCTCAGTGTTGGCATCAGGTGATTGTCTTTTCTCATTCAAGTTGTGATTTTCTCGGTTTCTGATATGACAGGTGACTTTTGATTGTATCCTGGGTATTTTATCTATTATTTTAGGATACTCTGAGTCATAAATAACTGTTTTATTTCAGCAGGCAGTCAACATGTTTAAGTTTAGCACACAAGTTATGGACTATTTACGTAGTCTGCCATTCAAATGAAGATTTAATTTTCAGAGATCTTGCAGTGCTGCTTTGATGTGTTTGGTTTCTCCAGTGCTGCTGGGTGCTGCCTTGGGGGCTGGAAGGGATTTCCGCAGGCTGGGCTGCCCAGATGTCTCTTCCTGTGGAGAGGAGTTTCAGGTCTGCAGAAGTGAAGAGACTTCCATGGCTAAGTGTTTGTTGAGATGGCATCCCCCTTCCTGTGGGGACCTCAGAACATTCCATGAGCCATGTGCTATGGTAGGATACCATAGCACATGGCTCTTGACCTGGGTGTCTCTTGGCTTGAGATCCCAGGTGTGAGGTGTAGTGGGGCCCCTTCTCAGGTTCTGTCCACTCACCAGGTATCTCTTTGTAGGGGATGGGGTGCCTCCCGTGGTTACCTTTGCTGGCAGGGCTTTTATTAATCTTACTTGCCGGGGGGCATGTTCCCCTGGTGTATTTTCATCCAAGGGAGGAACAAGCCCACCTGGCTGTCTTCTCTTGCTATATTGGGAGTTGGTCTGGAAATGCTGATATTGAGGGACGAAATACACCCTGCAGCTGTGCTGTTCCCATTTTCCTGGGCTCCTGTATTAGTCCATTTTCACGTTGCTAATAAAGACATACACCAGACTGGGCAATTTACAAAAGAAAGAGGTTTAACGGACTTACAGTTCAACATGGCTGGGGAGGCCTCATGATCATGGCAGAAGGCAAGGAGGAGGAAATCACATCTTACATGGATGGCAGCAGGCAGAGAGAGAGAGAGAGAGAGAGAAAGCGAGCGCTTGTGCAGGGACACTCCCATTTTTAAAACCATCAGATTTCATGAGACTTCCTCACTATCACGAGAACAGCTGGGAAAGAGCAACCCTCCATGATTCAATTATCTCCCCAGGTATCTCCCACAACAGGTGAGAATTATGGGAGCTACCAGATGAGATTTGGGTGGGGACACAGAGCCAAACCATTATCAGGTCCCAAACCAGTTTCCTCTCCTCTTACTGCAACCTTTCAGAATTCTCCTTTACTTGCCTCTTGCTTTATTCCCAGGGTTTATAGGTGTTCTTGGCAGGAGTAAGCAGGGAGTTTGGGGTCTCTATCATTTTGTCTGGACTGGAAGTTCCCTGGAATTGCCCGTTTGTTTATTTTTAATCTCTGTCATTTTGTTTTTAATTTGTTTCTAGTAGAGAACATAGAATTGGACCTAATTTTAAAATATTTGCTGTTATGCCTTATATTCGCTATATTGTATTTCCTTGATACGTCCTCTTCCCATGTGCTGATGTTGTATATTGGTAAAGTTTCTTTGCATCTATTTTTTGAGTGTTTTGAAGTTATAAATAATAGTTGCGTTCTCTTAATTGTTAGCTTAAAAATTTGCAAAATCATATTTAAACCTGCCTTTATAAATAGGAGTAAAACGAGTTGCCACGCATTTCAGGTTCTGCTAGAGATTAAGGAGCTTTATTGGCTTCTCAGCAGGCTTTTGGATTGAGAACCTTGAATGAGACACTGCTTCCTCTTTTTCCGTGTGATGTTGAAAAGTTAGACCTAAAGGGCTTTTGGTGCTTTTGATAACAGCATGTTGTCCTTGTTTCACTTGGAATAAAATCTAGAGCCTCAACCATGACTCATAAAGCCACAAATGAGCTGGCTGCAGCTGCCACTTACACATAATTTCCTACCACAGGGGCTGGACCCCAGACACAGTGGCCTTCTTGCTAGGTGAATGTACATTTGTACTTGTCGCCTCTACCGGGGATGCTCTTCCCAAGCATGCTGGAGGCTGGTTCACCTCTCTAGTGTCTCCTCAAGTATCCATCCTCAGGGCGGCCTTCCCTGGCCCTGCGGAAGGAGTTCTTCCATCATTGCTGATGACTTTCCTGTGTTCCTTTCCTTCTAACAGAGTATTATCTATGACACGTTGTAATAATGCTCTAATATATATGTGTGGCAAATAAATGAATATATAAACTTTTCCTCTGTCTCCCTTCACCAGAATATAAGCTCTAGGAGATCAGCAAATGTGTGTCTATCTTGGTCACTGTGGAATCCTCAGTGGTCCTGACAGTGCTGCCACATAGTAAGCACTCAGCACTCATCAAACAAATAAAGGAGCGAATGGAGACTAAGCAATATGGGATGCTGGCTCATGAGGACTGCACGTTTTTGAAATACATGTACTTATATTTAGAAATCAAACCGTGTATCAAGTGGTGTAAGTCATTCATCATAATTTTCACAGGTTCTGTGAGGAGAGTAGTTCTCGCATGGATTCATCTAAGAAGGTTTCTTGCGAGGATATTTTAATCAGAATCGTAAGCTGAGAAGAAAGAGAAAAAGACAACTTTGTTGTTTCTCAGCGGTGTTAGGAAGCCTTGGGGATTTCTTGGTTCCTAAGTGATGAATTCTGCATGCAGGCCTGTTCATGCTTTGTGTGCATTTCCTCCTCTGGGTGGGAAGGGGATTTGGAAAGCCTTCCCGTGGGTCTGGATTTATTTGTGTCTCTGCCAGTAGGACATCTTTAGCCAAGACTCTGGCATTGGAAGTAAGAATCGTGCTAATAATAGGCAGGATAAAGGCTCTAATTTATAGGTTGTTTATAATAATTTCATGTTAATAGTTGATAACTCTTGCCAAATCCTAAATCAGGCTTCCCTGCTGCCTTCCCAGTTCTTCTTGGCTGGCTGTCATTTCTGATGTATGTATGTTATTTTTCGATATTAGTTACCTTTCCTCATAAACTATAGGGTTTATAACATAAGTCATGTAACTTTTATACTCTTAACTGTCTTGAGAAATGTTAAGATCCAAGAAATGACATAATGTAAAAGAGTGAAAGAAAGTTCACTCACTGCAAAGCTTAATCACAGGAATGCTGGTGGAGGGCACGGTTGCCCTCACGTGCTCTACCCCACAGGGGCAGAGTGGCCACCAATCTGCGCAGTCTCTAAGTTCACAGACACTAATGACTCATTCTTCTTGCCTTTGGGGAAATAAACAACAAAAAGAGAAAACGCTCCCTTAGCAGTAAAACTAAACAAATGAGAACACAAAAATGAAACTAAACAAAAAGGTACATATCGCTATCAAAATCCCCCCAAAATAAATTTTATTTTCTTCCTTTTATTTAGTGCTTTCCAATAATGACTCAAGTCACTTCTAATGTCTCTTTTTCATGTAATACAAAAATAGGATTAGTTTTTAAATTACAGATGATTCTAAGTGGATCTGATACCAATGTGAATGAACAACATAACAAGAAGTTTATTTTTAGAACGAAAGTGGTCACCTGGCTTTTCTGCCAGACGTATAAACATGAGGGTCATTTAACTTGCTTTATCTTGTATCTGAGTCTTAAAAGAAGTGCTGCCTTGCAAACAGAATCAATAGTAAGTTTACTGGGAAGATGCATGCATAATTTTGGAGGAAAATTTACACACAGGCATTTTCATTTTTATTTTTACTTTATTTATGTATTTATGTATGTATGTATTTATTTATTTATTTTGAAGCAGTCTCACCCTGTCACTGAGGCTGGAGTGCAGTGGTATGATTTCAGCTCACTGCAACCTCTACTCCCCAGGCCCAAGTAATCATCCCACCTCAGCCTCTGGAATAGCTGGGACTGCAGGCATGCGCCACCATGCCTGGTTAATTTTATTTTTTTTTTAGGGACAGGTTTTGCCACATTGACCAGGCTGGTCTCGAACTCCTGAGCTCAAGTGATCCGCCCACCGTGGCTTCCCAAAGTGCTGGGATTACAAGTGTGAGCCACCACGCCTGGCCCATTTTTATTTTTAAATGTCTGCAGCAAAGATGATTTATAATGAGCTTTTTACTAATTTTGATAGTTTTTCTAACCTTGCTCTGACATTCTCCAAAGATAATATTGTAAGTCAAGTTCATTTAAAATATTCAATTATATTTGAAATGTTTGTGAAAATTGCTAAATATGTCAGCTGTTAAACATGTAAGAACTTTCAATATGTTTTAGAGATTCAAAAAAATCAGGTGTTTCTTATTGCTCCAGTCAGATTTTGATGGAGGTGGTTTTAAAATGAGACAGGACATCATGAGCGGAAGCATCAGCACAGAAAGGCAGGCTAAAGGGCATCTGATAAAAGGAAGCCCAGAGATCCCAGGGACTGTCTACCTGACTTCCGAGATACCAGCCTGCTCGTACCTCTGCTGTGGTACACCTGATGGTCATGGAGACTGTTCAGGTTCTCAAATGCTGGCTGGAGGCAGCCAGACCTGCGCTCTTTCCTCCTTATCAGAGTTGTGTGATGCTCGCTGATCTCCCTTGCCCTGATGAGGGCTCTGCAGGGGGTGTGAGGTCCCAGGACCCTAGGTGCTCACTTGGGGAGGATTGGACGCAGGAAAAGTAGCCGACGTAATTTATTTTAAAATTTAGATATTGGCAGAAAAAGAGCATTTTAACCTGGTGTCATAATGAGAGAGAATGTTGAATTCCAATCTGCTAAGGGAGTGTAAACCTCTAGAGTTCACGCCTCCCTCTGATTACAATGAAAACTGGACAAAAATCAACTACATATGGACTCTGAGAAGTACAAACAGGTAGATTGTGGAGAATGTCGAAGCCTGCAGAAGGAACCCTCTCAGGGTGGTTTTCCTGTTTTCTTCTCTCCTGGATTTCTCCCTGGAGCCAGCTTTCATCATGCAGTGGCATGGTGGCATAGATAGACAGTACTCCAGTAGCAACCCTATCTTTTGGCCCAGAGGAGTCAGAGAGAGTAGCACCTGCAGGCCAGGGAGTGTGGGGGAATCCCAAAGAGAGAGCCAGAGAAGCCCCCCAGTTCTGTTCATGAACTTGCACTAGCCTCAGCCTACTTTCAGAACAACGCCATCTGGGGACAGACTCAAACCAGCGCAGCAAAGGCCCAGAGGACTGACTGATGACTCACTGAGGTGAGAACCATCCATACAGGTCTCTGACTAACTCTTGAATGATGTATATGCTAGGCAGGCATGAAGCAAGATGGCAAGGCTTAGAGAACTCAACTGAGATTTGAACCATCTGCACAAGCATGTGGCTGACTATTAGATGATACACGTGTGGAACAGGCCCAAGTGATCACAGGAAATTTGAATTTGAACCACTTCCCTTAGAAAGTGCGACAGAAATTGTGGTCAGAAGCTAATTAGCTTATAAGTAAAAAAAATTAATAATCTCCAGAAGATTAAAACAGAATCCAGAGTTTATGTATTTTAACATTGACAGTATCCAGGAGACAGTACCAAAGGACTCAATGTACAATGAATAAGAAAATATGTTATAAATTTCCAAGGGAAAATGACAGTCATCAGATACCAAACCTGAGAGGACCCAGATATTGCAATGACCAAAGAATTTAAAGTAGCTTTCATAACTATGATCAATGAGATAAAGAAAATGCACTTGAAATGAATGAAAGGATGAGAGTTCTAAGGGGAGAATAGGAATTATACCAGAAAATCTAATACAAAGGTTAGAAATTAAAACTACAACACCTTAAATAAAAAAGAGTTGCTCGATGAGTTCAGTAGTGGAATGACTATGACAGAGGGAAGAGTCAGTGAACTGAAATAGATGAATGTAAATTATCCAATCTAAAGAACTTAGACAAAATTTTTTTTACATTGCTAGAGTTCATAAAGCTGTGGAACAAGACCAGAAATTGGAGTTTCACTGAAGAATAAGAAACTCGCTCAAAACCGCACAACTACATGGAAACTGAACAACCTTCTCCTGAATGACTCCTGGGTAGATAATGAAATGAAAGCAGAAATCAAGAAGTTCTTTGAAACCAAAGAGAACAAAGAAAACCTCTGGGATGCAGCTAAAGCAGTAGTAAGAGGGAAATTTACGGCACCAAATGCCCAGATCAGAAAGCTAGAAAGATGTCAAATCAACACCCTAAGATCACAACTAAAAGAACTGGAGAACCAAGAGCAAACAAACCCCAAAGCTAGCAGAAGACAATAAATAACCAAGATCAGAGTGAAGCTGAAGGAGCTAGAGACATGAAAAACCCTTCAAATAATCAGTGAATCTAAGAGTTGGTTTTTTGAAAAAATCAATAGGATAGGTAGACCGCTAGCTAGACTAGTAAAGAAGAAAAGAGAGAAGAATCAAATAGGCATAATAAAAAATGATAAAGGGGATATCACCACTGACCCCACAGAAATATAAACAACCATCAGAGAATACTATAAACATCTCTATGCAAATAAACTAGAAAATCTAGAAGAAATGGATAAATTCCTGTACACAAACACCCTCCCAGGACTGAACCCAGAAGAAGTTGAATCCCTGAATAGACCAATAGCAAGTTCTGAAATTGAGGCAGTAATGAATATTTAACAGTCTACCCATAATAAAAAGCCCAGGATCAGAGGATTTACAGCTGAATTCTACCAGAGGTACAAAGAGGAGCTGGTACCATTTCTTCTGAAACAATTCCAAGCAATTGAAAAGGAGGGACTTCTCCCTAACTAATTTTATGAAGCCAGCATCATCCTGATACCAAAACCTGGCAGAGATACAACAAAAAAAGAAAACTTCAGGCCAATATCCCTGATGAACATCGATGCAAAAATCCTCAATAAAATACAGGCAAATTGAATCCTGCAGCACATCAAAAAGCTTATCCACCATGATCAAGTCGGCTTCATCCTTGGGGTGAAAGGCTGGTTCAACATACACAAATCAATAAACGTAATCCATCACATAAATAGAACTAAAGATAAAAACCACATGATTATCTCAATAGACACAAAAAAGGCCTTTGATAAAGTTCAACATCCTTTCATGTTAAAAGCTCTCAAAAAACTAGGTATTGAATAAACTAGATGTGATTCTTATCATAAAATAATAAGAATCATTTATGACAAACCCACAGCCAGTATCATACTGAAGGGGCAAAAGCTGGAAGCATTCCCATTGAAAACCGACATATGACAAGGATGCCATCTCTCACCACTCCTATTCAACATAGTATTGGAAGTTCTGGCCAAGGCAATCAGGCAAGAGAAAGAAAGGGTATTCAAATAGGAAGAGAGGAAGCCAAACTGTCTCTGTTTGCAAATGACATGATCCTACATCTAGAAAACCCCATCCTGTCAGTCCAAAAGCTTCTTAAGCTGATAAACAACTTCAGCAAAGTCTCAGGATACAAAAACAGTGTGCAAAAATCGCAGGTATTCCTATACACCAACAATACACAAGCAGAGAGCGAAATAATGAATGAACTCCCATTCACAATTGCTACAAAGAGAATAAAATACCTAGGAATACAGCTAACAAGGGAAGTGAAGGACTTCTTTAAGGAGAACTACAAATCACTGCTCAAGGAAAACAGAGGACACAAAGAAATGGAAAAACATACCATGCTCATGGATACGAAGAAGAATCAATATTGTGAAAATGGCTATACTGCCCAAAGTAATTTATAGATTCAATGCTATTCCCATTAAATTACCATTGACATTCTTCACAGAATTGGAAAAAACTACTTTAAAATTAATATGGAACCAAAAATGAGCCTGTATAGCCAAGATAATCCTAAGCAAAAAGAACAAAGCTGGAGGCATCATGCTGCCCAATTTCAAACTATACCACCAGGCTACAGTAACCAAAACAGCATGGTACTGACACACAGACCAATGGAACAGAATAAAGATCTCAGAAATAAGACTGCACATCTATAACCATCTGATCTTCAGCAAACCTGACAAAAACAAGCAATGGGGATAGGATTCCCTATTTAATAAATGGTGCTTGGAAAAGTGGCCAGCCACATGCAGAAAATTGAAACTGGACCTCTTCCTTACACCTTATACAAAAATTAACTCAAGACGGATTAAAGACTTAAATATAAAACCCAGAATTATAAAAACCCTAGAAGAAAATCTAGGCAATACCATTCAGGACATAGACACAAACATAGATTTCATGACAAAAATGTCAAAAGCAATTACAACAAAAGCAAAAGTTGACAAATGGGATCTAATTAAACTAAAGAGCTTCTGCACAGCAAAAGAAACTATCATCAGCATGAATGGACAGCCTACAGAATGGGAGAGAATTTTTGCACTCTATCCATCTGACAAAGGTCTAATATCCAGAATCTATAAGGAACTTAAACAAATTTACAATAAAAAAACCAACAACCACATTAAAAAGTGGGCAAAGGACATGAACAGACACTTCTCAAAAGAAGACATTCATGCAACCAACAAACTTAAGAAAAAAATCTCAACATCACTAATCATTAGAGAAATGCAAAGCAAAACCACAATGAGATCTCACATCAGTCAGAATGGCAATTATTAAAAAGTCAAGAAACAAGACACTGTGGAGAAATAGAAACGCTTTTACACTGTTGGTGTAAATGTAAAGTAGTTCAACAATTGTGGAAGACAGTGTGGAGATTCCTCAGAGACCTAGGGCCCAAAATACAATTTAGCCCAGCAATGGGTTATACCCATTGGAATATAAATATACCCAAAGGAATATAAATCATTCTTCTCTAAAGATACATGCATGCATATGTTCATTGCAGCACTATTCACAATAGCAAAGACATGGAATCAACCCAAATGCCCTACGATGATAACCTAGATAAAGACAATGTGGTACATGTACACCATGGAATACTCTGCAGCCATGAAAAGAAGCAAGGTCATGTCCTTTGAAGGGACATGATGGAGCTGGAAGCTGTCATCTTCAGCAAGTTAGCACAGGAACAGAAAACCACACTCTGCATGTTCTCATTTATAAGTGGGAGCTGAACAATGAGAACAATGGATAGAGGGAGGGGAACAACCCACACTGGATCCTGTCAAGGGGGAAAAGGGGGAGGGAGAACATCAGGATAAATAGCTAATGCATGTGGGGCTTAATACCTAGGTGATGGATTGATAGGTGCAGCAAACTACCATGGCAGACATTTACCTATGTAATAAACCTGTACTTCCTGCACATGTGTCCCGGAACTTAAAATTAAATTTAAAAAATAATAAATATTTCCAAATATTAAAAACAATTGGAGCTTCAGAGAAGAGGAGCAAGAGATTAAGAGAAGATATTTGAAGAGATAATGACAGAGAATTATCAATCTTGCAAAGACACATTTACAATTTCATGAAATTCAGTGAAAACACAGGATGAAATAAAGGAAAACATGCCTGGACACATCATAATCATAGTGCTGAAAACTAAAAATAAGAAAAAAATCTTGAAAACAGTGAGAGAAGAGTGATACATTGCATACAAGGGACTAGGATTTGAATGACTGCAAATTTCTCATCAGAAATCCTGGAGGCAAGTAGATAGTGGAGCACCTTCTTTAAGTGCTGAAAGAAAAGAACTTTCAAGCCAGAATTCTGTATCTAGCATAATATTCAGGAATAAAGGAAAACAAGAGAGACATTCTCAGATGAAGAAAATGACTGGAATTCATTTCCAGCAGACCTGCTCTATAAGACATGTTAATGGAATTTCTCCAGGATGAAGCAAAATGATATTACAGAGAAATTAGATCTTTAGGGATGAAGAACAGCAGAAATGGTAAAAGTAGGAAAGTGTAAAAGATAACTTTTTTCCCTCTTAAGTTCTTCAAAATAGATTTGATGGTTGAAAGTATAAATTATAATATTGTCTGGTGGGAGTTTTAAGTATATAGATGTAACATATACCATAAGGTGTAATATATACAATATATACCACAAGATGTAAACTATACTATAAGAGGAAATGGGAGAGGTAAAGTGACTTTTATCATTTCAAAGCTTGTACATTTTACTTGATGCAATAAAACTTTAGGCTGTAAAGAAGTTATATATCTATATTTTAATTCATGGAGTAAGTACTAAAAATAAAAATTATTAAGAATAATAATATTTAATACTTAATATTATTATTATTAAAAGCCAACTGATAAAATAGTATTCAAGTAACCCAAAAGAAAGCAAGAAAATGGGCACAGATATGAATAAAAAAAGAAGAGACAAACAGAAAATAAATGATAATTTTTTTGACCTGAATACAACTATATCAATAATTATGTTAACTGCAGACATTCCCAGTAAGAGGAAAATATTGAGAAAGCAGATAAGGAAGTAAGGCTGTAGGAAATGCTGCTCATAAGAGACATACTTTACCCTTGATCTTAGCTGAAAGGCTGAGCAATGATATGAGACATACTTTTCAATTAAGTATAGAGATATGTTGAAAGTAAATGAATGGAAAAATACATGGCATGCAAATAATAAGCATAAAAGGCCAAAGTGGCATAGAGTAAACTTCAATACACATAATATAATTGGACATAATGAGGGACATTTAATAATAAATGAGACAGATTATAAGGAAGATATAACAATTATGAATGTCCCTGGTAAATACTCAAGATGCAATTGATTCACTAAAGTAAAACAAAATAGACAATTCCAGAATCATAGAAAAAGATTTTATCACTGTTCAGAAATTGATAGAACACCTAGACAAAAAAAAAAAAATCAGGAAAGCCATAGAAGCTATGAATAACATTATCAACCACCTTGATTCAATTGACATTTGTAGAACACTATATCCAACAACCACAGAATTCAATCTTTTCATGTATACACGGTCCATTCACCAATATTATAATATTACATCATAAGGATTACGTACTCTGACCACAACAAATTTAAGTTAGAAATCAATAGCAGCCTGGGAAAACCTCAATGTCTGGCAAGTCAACAATACACTTCTAGTTAAGTCATGAGTCAAAAATGAAGTCACAAGGGAATAAGATAGTATTACAAAGTAAAATGTTGTTGAAAATATATAAAAAATTTTTGAGTGCAGCTAAAGTTAGCTTAGAGGGAAACTTGTAGATGAAATACAACAGAAAATAAGAAAGATCTAAAATCAGCTATCTAATGTTCTACTTTAAGAAGCTGGAATGGAAAGTAAAACTAAAATACATAGGAAGAAGAAACTAATAACGATAAGATCAGAATCAACAAAGTAGGAAACAGACAATGCAGAAAAAAAAAAAAAAAACCAAACCCACTCAGCCAAAAAGCTGGTTCTTTGAAAAGAAACAATTGAACACACATCACCAGTATCGTCAAGAAATGAGAGGTGACCAACACAAACCTTACAGGAATTAAAAAACAATAAGATAATTTGTTAACAAATTTATACCAACAAATTCAACAACTTACATGAAATGGAATAGTTCCTTAAAAAATACAACTTACCAAAATGGACTCAAGTTTTAACAGAAAATCTGAATAGAATTATATCAATAAAACAGCTGAATTAGTAATTAAAATTATTTACACAAGGAAAAGTCCAAACACAAATGGCTTCCCTGTTTAATCTTCTCGAACATTGAGTAAGAAATAATACCAACCCTATAAATCTCTTTCAGAAAATAATGGAGGTGGGGGACAGTTCCCCACTTACTTTGTAGGTCTAGTATTACCCTGGTATTAAGACAAAGGTATTATGTGAAAAGAAAATTACAGATCAACATCTCCCACTCACATAGATCCAAGCAAGATATCAAATCAAATGCTATGGTATATAAAATAGTACAGCATAATCAAAAAACGTTTATTCCAGAAATCCAAGGTTGATTTAACATTCAATAATTAGTGTAATTTTCCATATTAACAGAATGCAGGAGAAAAACCATATGATCGTTTCAATAGATGCAGAAAGAGCATTTGAGAGCAAACCATGAATTCTCAAATTGATGAAAGGCGTTTTTGAAAAACCTGGAGCCAACCTTATACTTCACGGTGAAAAACTTAACTGTTTTTCCATGAGATTGGCAGCAAGGCAGTCACCTTTTCCATTCATCAGACAATGTACTGAAGAACCTACTTCTTGTAACATGACAATATAAAGAAATAAATGGCAGAAAAATGAAAATGAGAGAAGTAAAACTGTTCTTGTTTACAGGCTATGTGATTGTTTATGTAGAAAATCTCAGGTAGTCTACAAAAAATCCAGTACTACCAGAACTAATATATAAATTTAGCAAGGTCAGAAGATACAAGATCAGTATCAAAAATCAATATATTATCATATACTAGCGGCACATAATTGGAAAATATTTAAGGAACAATTACATTTATAATGATACCAAAAGCCTAAAAAACCTAGGAATAAATCTTAAAAAAAAAAGTATGCTCAAGATTCCTATAACAAAAATTACTGAGATATTTTGAAAAGAAATTTTTGAAAAAGATCTAAAGACCTAATGAAGAGATACAGTCTGTCCATAGATCCGAAGACTCAATGTTGTTTAGTGTGCAGTTCTTCCCACATTGACTTACAGAATCTTTAAGCGCTATTCTAATAAAAATTGAACTAGGTTTTTCTGCAGAGAATGACAAGCTAATTATACAATTTGTGTAGACATTCAAGGGACTAAATTCAAATAACTAAAGCATTTTTTTTCCCCAAAAGGACAACTTTTGGAGCACTTACCTGATTTCCTGACTTATATAGTAATCAAGACTGTGGTACTGGCAAAAGATAGACATAGATTAATGGAACAGAATAGAGAGTACAGAAATAGACTCTGTATATGTGTTATGTGTTTTTAAAATATACAACTGATTTTAAACCATAGTGGCAAAGCAATTCATTTAGGAAAGAAAACATTTTTTCAACAAATGGTGCTGAATCAACTGGATATCTGTATAAAAGCAAAAATAATGCTAGAATTGATTTGTAGTTTTACTCTGTTATCTGTTTATTGTAGTATCTTTATAGTGATGATCTCTTTTTTCATTGTTGTTTTTGGTGACTCTCTCTCTTTCCCATTTTCTACTTAAAATTGTCTTTTTCTCTTCACTTCTTTGGGTTCAATTTGTTGTTATTTTCTTAACTTACAAAGATGGATACTTAGCTTTTGATATTCATGCTTCGAATTTCCCATTGTGTATATTTGACTATAAATTTCCTTTTAGCTGCATCCCTCAAGTTTTCGTGTGCATTTTGATTATATTTACATTTTATTTATTCAAAATTATTTTAAATTTCTATTATGATTTATTACCTTAGTTTTCTTGATTAGCCAATTTTTGACTATTTAATTTGATTGAGAATTATTTAAAATTCTATTTCCCCTTTCCTGGCAGTTATATACTCACTCTTTTAGTGTTTTTGGTGGTTTAATGTCATCTGGAGATGACGGCCTTCATTCTTAACTCATCAAGGGCCCATGTTAATTGGTACTTTTACACTCCTCAACCCCTAATTTCTTTAAGCAAAGTTCCTCTTCTATATTCAGTATCTGTGAATTATCATCCATGCAGTTGTGGGGTCTGGCTCAATCTGTTTTCGTTGTTTCTCATTCATGCTGCTCGTCTTCTGTGTCCCTGGAGATCCAAGACTACAATCTCATCATTTCATCTTGTTCTGTGGGATTCCTGAGGGCCTGCAGGCGGGATGCTTTCCTCCAGAAGCTGCTGTGTCTGCCTCTGCTGGATGGCAGGGAATAATTTTGGTGCATTTCAAGGATCTTAGCTCAATATGAGAAATCTTAGTGGAGCCTACAACCTCACAAGCATTCACACCTCCTCTGACCTCAGGGCTTGATCAGCCTCGAGCTTCAAGGCAGTTCCACCCTGTGCCACTCAAGTCTTGCAGCTCTTAGACAGCTGCAGGAAACATTTTCATGGGGAGAGATTCCTTGGAAAGCCATACATTGTCTTGCTAATCTGGAATGTGTTAAAAGTGTGTTTTATCTAGGGTCCATTTGTTTGGCTGAAGAAGGGACTCTTAGACCTCCTAGTTTATCATTTTGAAAGAAGTGGTAGCAATGATTTATGGTATTGGCTTATTTCAGTGGGACAAGGATATCAGGTCATTGCTGAATCAGCATTTCTGTGACAGACTAATGATGTTTCACATCCTGACTTATGCTACACGATCATCTTTTCACTGTATAAGCTGATGAAGGAGACAAGTAATGGGTATAATCTTCAACTGTACGTAAACTTTGCATACTGTAAAATACACATTGTATACCTACAGTGTTAGGCTTGATAGACAGGGATGTGCTAGATAATTACTTCATTTTGTAAAAGAGTGTATTTGTAGTTTCTTCATATTTTGACTTTTTTTTAAAAAAAATTAAGAGATCAGTTATTTTGAGCTGAGTTATTAGGTGCAATATTCAAGTTTTTTGAAGATTTTACTTTATTTTGTCTTCTTACACTACATAACTCAGACCATGATATTTAGGATACTTATATGACACTAAATATGTAAATATAAATGTCTATAGGTACACATCAAGTTGTGCACACCATACTGTGTGTGTGTGTGGCATATACACATGGAACCATCCCTATTTGGCATTTGGCAGAACATTTTAATCTGGTTTAGGCCTCTGATTTTTCTTTCAACTGATGATGTCAAACAAAGCAAAAGGTATAGCTACATTCAACATTTTTTCAGTTTTAAAGTTTCATTTAATAAAATTTGGATTATGATACATTTTTCATTCTTTTAACAGTGGGTGATTTTACCCCCCAGGGAACATTGGTTCTTAACGGGGTGATTTTACTCCCCCAGAGAGAGGACAGTGGCTGTGTCTGGAGACATCTTTGGCCATCACGCTGGTGGTGGTGAGGTGCCACTGGCATCGAGTGTGGCCAGGCCAGGGCTGCTGTGCAGCGTCTTACAATGCACGGGCCAGCCCCAGAGCAGAGAAAGATCTGGCTCTAAATTAGCAGGGCCAGGGTGAGAAACCCTGCTCTGAAGTGATTCTCCTTATGACTTAGTTGGTATAAAAGCAAACTTGATGGAGAATTGTGACTGAAGACCCAACATTTGGGCTCCATGGCTTTTAAATGAAGGTCAGCTACCAACTTACATGCAGATTGAGATTCTTAAGCTTACTTTAAACAAGGACAAGCTGGCCGGGCACAGTGGCTCACGCCTGTCATCTCAGTACTTTGGGAGGCCGAGGCAGGCAGATCACCTGAGGTCAGAAGTTCAAGACCAGCCTGGCCAACATGGCGAAACCCCATCTCTACTAAAAATATAAAAATAAGCCAGGTGTGGTGGTGGGCACCTGTAATCCCAGCTACTCGGGAGGCCGAGGCAGGAGAATCGCTTGAACCCAGAAGGTGGAGGTTGCAGTGAACCGAGATCATGCCACTGCACTCCAGCCTGAGCAATAGAGCAAAACTGTCTCAAAAACAAAAACAAAAAAATAAAAAAAATAAAAAAAAAGCACAGACAAGCTGTTGTTTCCAATATGTGCAGTCTTTCAGCATGATCGAATCACAGTGAAAAGGCCACACCCACAGAGCTGCTGGGCAGCTGAGCCACCGATACGTGTTGCCTTCCGATGACCTCCCACGGTGGCTCGGTCGCCAGCCTCTGGGCGTCCCTGCGCGGGACCTTGGCAGCCTGGGCAGAAGGCTCCTGCGCCCCATCTTCTGTATTCTGCTCTTTCCGGCCTTTCCCTGGGTCCAGGTTTCTGAATCTGCCTAGTACTGTGGAAATAGTTACATGTGCCAGTTAAATAGACTTTTCCTTCTTTTCTTTGGAGATTATAAAAACTGCATTAAAAATTCTTTTAAAACTCTGTGATGTTTAACTTTAAAAAGAAATTGGAAATGCCACTTACTTGAAAGACCTGTATGGAATGGTATTTCATTATGTGCGATTGAACGGTATCTTTACACAGGTCTTAAAGAGAGTCTTCCATTCGGATTTAAATTTAACATGGACATTAAATCAATGAGGGATTTCTGCCACTGTTGTTGGACTTTTTCTCCGTGAATCTTCATTGTGCATATATGATAGTAAATTATTTATAGACTGTGTATTTGAGTCTGATCTTTTATAAGAAGCAGGAGTCTGGGCCTACCTTATGTTCACGTCTTTTCAAGACTTTTTTTTTAATCTTGCATATATTTTCTGTTTTATACTGATTCTCATCACACATCCTTTCTTCTAGGCGTTGGCACATCTCCACTTAATAGAATATGTTGGAGAACAAACTGCTTTGCTAATAAAGGTAAAAAAAAATGCTATAATAGAAGGTACTCCAGCCACTGTTCTTTGATTTTGTGGAAAAAAAAAAATTCTGGTAAGAACAGGTCACATTAATTATGTAAAAAGGCACAGCAGGGAACCTGTTCTATCCTGTGCAGCCCAGAGATGAAGGGAGACTTTTTCCAAAGAATATATAATTACAGATGCTTGCTATTTTGCTTTTAACTTTATTTAAAGCCTGGCTGAGAAGGAGCGGGATCGACGCCAGCCTCAGTAAGTGAGTGCTGCAGGCACCCCAGCCTCAGTGGTCTGCCAGGCCATCGGGTCAGTGTGACCAGTGTGCGTAGCCACCACACGTGGACGAGGGGCAGGGTCACTCTGCCTCCCCATCCAGGGGCTGGCAGGCCTGGGCATGGCTGGGCGTTGCTGGTAGAAAGCCAGCGGAGGCTCCCGGTGTGGGTGGGGCCCTGGCTTGCACACCTGTGTCTGCCTTGGTCTTGTGATGGGTAAGAAGAAGGACTGACACCCTCGGGCCCCTCTGAGTCTCCCAGCTGGTGGGATCTGACGGTAAGTGCGTGTGATGGAACACTGCAGCTTCTGTTGTCCTCCTTCCAGATGGTCCCAGAGGACCAGCGCCTCACGGCCGCCATCGTCCTGGTGGTGTGGGTCTCAGCCCTGGCGTCGTCCCTGATTGACAACATCCCATTCACCGCTACCATGGTGAGTTGCATGTCTCCATGTTGAGGGCTCAGCTTCAGCCTGGACATAGCCTGGGGCTCACCCTCCCTCCCTAAGGCAGCAGAGGATGAAGTCTGCTCCTTTGCTGCACTCACAGATGTAGAGGACAAAAGTGAGCAGAGCCCGGGGCAGCTGGGCGGGGAGCGCCGAGAGCCCAGACTGCAGGCGGGGAGCCGAGGCTCTGCAGCCGCTGTGGACGGCACGTCCTGGGGTGACTGGTGGTCTTGGGGTCAATGCCACTGAGAGCTGCCACCCCTCCCAGAAAACGCTGTCTTGTCTTGTCTGTCTGCCTGCCTTCCTTCTTCTCTTTTCTCTTTTCTTTTTTCTTTTCTTTTCTTTCTTTCTTTTTCTTTTCTTTCTTTCTCTCCTTTCCTTCCTTCCTTCCTTCCTTCCTTCCTTCCTTCCTTCCTTCCTTCCTTCCTTCCTTCCTTCCTTCCTTCCTTCCTTCCTTCCTTCCCTCCCTCCCTCCCTCCCTCCCTCCCTCCCTCCCTTCCTCCCTCCCTCCCTCCCTTTGAAAATTGTGAGACATCAAAAGACAGAGACTTCCATCTTCATTTGCTGCGGATGCAGAAGCTATTCTAACCAGCCCGTGTGTCTCCTAGTGCTTGGCCTGGGCAAGATCTCTCGTTCTCTGTGTGGTCTTGAGCCCCAGCCGGGCCTGGAAGTGCACGTCGTAGACCTTTAGTTGGACAGATGAGCCTGTTTCTGGTGTGACTTCTGCCGGCATCGATTGCTTGGTTCCGGGCAGGAACTGGGAACCCGGGTGTGGCAAAGTAAAGGTAGGCCTAGGGGCTTGCACACAAGTCGCTGGGGTCCTCTCACAAACTCCTGAGGTCGTCCCAGGTGTGCAGGGAACAGGCCAGAAGCATGGTAGCACTCCCCGTGGCAGGACACAGGACAGGGGAAAGCCCTCTGTTCTTCTGACTCTGAGGGCCTCCCCGCTCCCCGCAGGGAACAGCCTGTGGGATCCCACGACATCCCACCACCCTGTATCGTGTTCTGAACAAGGGCACCCCCGGACTGGAGCAGCAGGCCTGGCTGTGTGGGGAAAAGAGCAGGCCGGGCTCGTGCAGCACTGACCGTAGGCAGACCTGGGAACCTGCCTCCCTCGCTTGCAGCCTGGAATTTAGTTTCTGCCTAGGTTGACCCTCTAGTTGCCTGGCTGTTGTTCTCCTTCCAAGGTCTGGGTGTGGTAATCCTGAACGAACTCGGTGGCTGTTGTTATTTTTTGGTGAAGTTCCACATTGGAGAAGTCTTGCGGCTGTGGTCAAATGTCCCAGCTGTGGCCCAGCCGGCTCCACCTCTCCCGGCGCCCCAGGCAGGCGGACGCCTTCTGACAGGGCTGCCCTTACCTGTCCTCAGCTGCGGCTTGTGCGTTCATCCTGTTCTCCAGGGAAACACAGTTTGCAGAGAGTCCGTACTGTCCCAGCCAGCGAGGCCACAGACGTGGCCCGAGCACAGGACCCCGACACAGCCTCCATCAATGCTTGCTTCTGGCCCCGCGCTCACAGCTCAACCCCGCCTTCTGGGGAGCTCTGAGGTTTGGACCCAGATCCTTTCTGGACTGAATTTGAAGAGCCCTAACATTGGTGATTTAGGTTGTTCCTTTTTCTAAGAATAGGACACTTTCACAGTTTTGTTCCATAAATTTTAGTGACTACTTAAAATTTACCTTAAAAAAATGGAATCAGAGACAATAGTGAGACAAATATCCATGTGTTCACCACCCGAAGTGAGAAGATACCAACATTTTATCCTCTTTGCCTTGGAATTTCTTGTTTGTTTTATTAAGAAATACAACATTGCAGGTAAACAGGCATCTGTCTGTTCTCCCCCTGGAGCCTCAGGACCGTCTCTGCCCTCATGAGTGTGGGTCCCACCTGTCTCTGTAGTGGCTGCTGTGGGGGTGCTGAGGGCAGGATGCTGACTCCTGTGTGTCCACAGGGGCGGAAGCCACGTACAATGTGACCACAGCAGCCACAGGGTGCAGAGGTGGACTCGCAGCTCTTCAGAGCCCATGTGTCTCCCCTGAGTGACTGTGCCACGCCAGCATGAGGCATCTGCAGTGGCCACATCATGGGAGGAACATGGGGAGCCACTGGGGTTTGCTCCCTCAGGCTGGAAGTGGCACACGGCGACGGTCACAGTCCTTGGGTGGGAAGGGGACGCGTGGCCCTTCCCTGGAGCAGGGATCTGCAAAATGGGTGGGCATCGAGGTCTCTCCACTTTCCCTCACTCCCTTCTCCTCTCCTTTCCTTTGAGTGTTTTTTTACCACTTTTTTTTAAAGCTGTATTGAACTCACTGACAAAAATCTGCACCTATTGAATGTGTAAGTTTTCATGAATTTGGACATATGTGTATACCTGTGATACTGTCACCACAATCGAGGTACCGAACGCGTGCATCATCTCCATACATGTGCTTATGTGTATGTATGTGTGCTTCATGGTAAACTTAACACCCGTCTGCCTTCTTAATACACTTTGAAGTACATAATACCATATTAACGCTAGGCACTGTGTCATACCACGGTCTCCAGAACGTACCCGGCTGGGATAACTGAAACTCGACCCATTGAGCAGCCTCTGCCCATCCCCCTCCCTCCACCCTCGACAGCCACCATTCTACTCTCTGCTTCCACGAGCATGACGATTTTAGAGTTCGCACACCATGGAATCAGGCGGTATTGCTCCTTCTGTGACTCGCTTATCTCACATAGCATAATGCCCTCTGCGTTCATCCATGTCACAAATAGCAGGATTTTCTGCCCTTTTAAGCCCAAATCACCTTTCATTGCATGTATATTCATATACCACATTTTCTTTATCCACATGTCCGTCAGTGGACATGCAAGTTTTTCCCGTATCTTGGCTGTTCTGAATAATGCTACAGTGAAAATGGGAGTACAGCTGTTTCTTCTTTGAGAGCCTGGTTTCCGTTGCAGGTGGTTAGAGGATACGGTCTATAGGATTTCGTGCTTAGAAATCCCTGAAATACCATCTGACTTACCATATGGCTGTTTTTCTCCAGCTGCTGCCTAGAAAGCTGGGTGTCAGCTTCTGACCACTGGCTGCTTTGGTCACTCCGTGCTTGGCTTCTGCCTCTGCTGACCCACAGGAGCCAGGATCCTGCCCTAGCTCCTCCCACAGTGGGCCGATGTGTAGGTGGTTATGACTCAAATTCATGAAGGCAGCTCCCTGAGGAGAGGGAAGGATGAAAACAATCCTGGGTCCTGAGGGAGGAAAGGAGCCTCACATTTGTTTATAATATTTTGTTCCTTACAAAATAAGCAAAAAGGAAATCCTGCGGCAAAGAAGATAAAATGTTCAAATGTTCTCAGTATATGTGAGCAGTTAACATACATATAGAATGCTCATAATTAACATACATAAGCATGTCATTGTGTTGTTATCCTCTCTAGATTCACTCACCTCTTTTCAATCTGTTTTGATATAGCAGAGAACTTTGTTAATTAGTTTGTTCCTCCTTGCACTTCAGCACGTTTTTGCATCGTTTACTTTGTGATTGTATTAGCTGTTAAAGGTTCATTATCTAGTAACTTCACAGTGGCTGATTTCTTGTACCTTGCACAAGGTCTCCATCTCTGCTCTGAGCCTCTGCCAGGTTTATCTTTTTCCAGTCCTTTATTTATTTATTGTTTTTTTAAAAATCCTTTTTCCAACTGCATTTTTAAGCAGAATGCAAGTCGATTTTTAAAATTCAAAGCAGATAATCTTTGTCTTTTAAGAAAATAGTTTAACATGTTTACATTTATTGTAATGACTTATCAACTTGAACTAATTACCATCATGTCATTTTTTTAATGCTTTTTCCTTGCTAATTCTTTTTTTTTTCCACTATCATTTCCTGACTTCTATAGATTGATACATCACATCTCCCCACCCATCAATTGGTTTCGAAGGTACTGATTTTATTCCTAGTCCTTTAGTGGAAATCATTCTGTTTGTAATGCACATGGTGGTATCAGCATTTCAAACAACAGTTGCAGTGAACAGAACCTATTTTAGTTAGTTTAAGATGAAAAGGAGTTTATCTAGGGATAGTACATAGTTTTTGGAATTTCTGAGAATTTCTAAACTGCACAATGGGAATGGGGGACTGCCCACAAGCCCCCAGCTTTTGCAGCTTGGCATGAGTGCTCAGGATCTCTGCCCCCACGCTGGCTACTGAGTCCAGGGACTTCTGTCACCCTGCTCTTGAGTATGCCTTGTCACACCTCTCCAAATTCTCCAGACGGGCCTCTGGAGCAGGTGCGTCTGATTGGAGGAGCCCATGCCTGTTCTAACTGCAATGGAGGTGGCAAAAGTGAGTTTCCGGCTTCTGCCTTGGAGGCCCAGAACCCACAAAACAGAGCTCCAAGGAGGCTTCAAAGCCTTTCTCCATCCCTACCTCAGCGCCTTCTCCTCGATGCTTCTGTGCTTCCCGGTGCAGAGCCTTGCTTGCCCTCTGGGTCCCACAGTACTGTGCACCTACATCCACCGAGTCACTCAACAAGCGGATTGTCAAGAGTGTCTGCAGCCGTCTGCGAACTCTGACCGTTTGTGTCTGTAGCCTCATTCACGAGTGTTATACCTGGCACCAAAAAGATACTTAGCGAGTGTTTGCAGATGAATAGGAAAGTGAACTAACTGCCATAGATTAATTGTCCTGGAGTAACTCTGTGTCGCCTCCTCCCTGGCCTGCCATCTCTGCTACTCTGTTACTGAGGGAGCTGGACACCCCGTGCTTGCTGCATGACTCAGAGTCGCAGACCCCACCTGTGCACCTCCCTCCTGCCAGACCACCTGCCACTTGAGATGCACCCTCATCTTCAGTGATGTGGTGCCACCTCTCCAGCACGATGCTGGGGCTCTTGGGCCTTCGACGGTGCTGTTCTTTGCCACTGGTAGCAGCTTCCCTCTCAACTCCCTCCTTGCCTGTCCTGGGAGCCAGCCTCACCAACCCACAGCCCTCTACGTTCCCTGGGTGGCAGCTGGTCCTTTCTCTGGATCTGCCTTCGCTGTGCAGCCTCTGGGCACAATGGCCTGCTCTCTGGATGGATGTAGGGTGTCCTACTCAGGCCCCCAGTCTTGTAAGGCAACTCATTCATAGTAAATCCTCATGTCTATAGTTTCCTCCCACTGGTTCTGGCTTCTGACAGATGCAGTGATAGGAATGGCTCTTTGGGAGGTGATCTGGGTTTCCTGCCCTCAGAGAGGCCCCTTTGACTGGGAGGACCTTTCCACTGCACAGCTGTGGAGCCCTCTGAACCCAGGGAGTGGCCAGGAGGGTATGTGGGTGGCAACGTAGGTGTAGTTCAGGCCTGAGATCTTTGCAGTCATGCGTCCCTCTGCACCTGCTGCTGATGCAGAGAGAAGGCAGTGCCGTCTCCTCGCCATCCGGAAACCTTTGTGCCCTGGCCTGGCTCGTGTAGATCGACAGAGTTCAGACATCTGAGCTTCTGCTATAGTTGGCGAGGCTTCTTGGGTCGTCCCCAGGGTTGGCTGTAACCAAACACCCTTAGAGTACCTGGTCCTCTCTGCACCCACTCGGGATCTGCTCCATGTTCAGGTGGGGAGTGGACAAAGAGACCAAAGAACATTCGTGGAAATGCATCAGGAGAGACGGGCGCGCCTGCCCGCGGCCGTAGACACAGCGTGAACACAGTGTGCAGTGCTTGGGCTCCCGCCGCCTGGCCAGCAGAGCTGCCTGCCTCCCCTGCCTCCTCGCCAGCCTCTGTCAGAGGCAAGAACACACCTCTGGCTGGTGTCACTGGCCAGGTCAACAGGACACTCTTCACTGGGGATTTTAACATGAATGGAACCTTGAAAAGGGTCAGAGACTGGCCAGCTCAACAGGACACTCTTCACTGGGGATTTTAACATGAATGGAACCTTGGAAAGGGTCAGAGAGCGGGCAGGTGCAGTCGCCACCTCCAGTGACATAAATGCAGGCTGCTGCCTCGGCGGAGAGAGCTGGCAGGAGCCTGGGCTGCGTGGGGCGTTTCAGCAGCCTTCGCCTGGTATTCCAGGGACGTGAGTCTCGAGACAACACAGAACCCGTCTCTTCTCCGACGGCGTCATCTCCCTGAGCGCGTCTTCAGTGTGGGGTTGTTCCTGCTGCGTTTGCGTCGTCAGCTATGGGCTGAGAGCGACAGGTGAACGCTGTTCATTTGTTCAGGATATTTCTCCTCCTATTTCTTTTCTTGGTGTGGAGATGTTTAACCAATACTTCCATACAGGGAAATCCCTTTCACACCCACCACCTCTTCCTTTCTCTTGCCCTCTTGGCGGGCAGGTGGCCTCTGTGGGCGGCGTTCTTAGGACTCCATCGCATGGTCCTAAAGACCGAGGTGGAACCGCTGAGAAACAGCATAATGCCTGAGAATTCCCTGACAGTCTTTCTCCATTTAAACCTTAACTTTTCAACCTCATTTGCTTGAAAAGGAAAAATCCTCAGGCAACTTTCAAGTTAAAAGGTTATTACTCTTGTCCTGAATGTTGAATTAAAAGGCTGGCAATTTATGCACATAAATCTGTGGGTTTCCTTTAACTGACTTGTTGGCACTCATCATTATCTGTGCTGTCACCCAGCCTCTGGGTGGAAGGCAGTTTCTCAGGCATCTCCTTTCCCCAGCTTTCTTTGCAATCTCGCCCCATCCCGCAGCCCTGCGGGAGGTATCAGGGCAGACATCCTGGGCTGTCACACCTGGCACAGGAGAGCACTCTTTCAGAGGGTGTGAAAGTCGAAAGCATTTCCCTTGAGCTTTAGCTTTACAATTTTTTTTAACTTAATCTCATTTTTGTTTTAACTCCTCCTATCCTGAAACATCCAGGAACATAATTACGTGGAGGATCAAACCCAGCCCAGCGATTGCAATTAGGTTTAATAACATGAGCAGTTGGCACTTTCAGCAGCTCAGGTTCTGCAGGAGGTAGATCTGGGCTCGAATCCGAACTCTGCCATTGTGCGAGCTAAGGAGGCACTAGAGTTAGAGAAACAGAAATGGGAGGAGCACAGATATGCCGTTTTCCCCCGTTCGCTTGGTGCTGAGCCTGGTACTGATGGGCTGTGTGGGTTGCAAGTCTGCCCCGGGCAGGTGCACAATGGATGTCCTCTGGGTGGTTGGGGAGCGATCTCAGAGGGGCACTGCTGGGCCCAGAAGTGAGGGTCTCTCACCTTCCAAGGCCCACAGACCAGCCACTGCACTGCCAGACTCCAGCTCCATGGCACCCCACGAAATCCAAGTGACACATTTAAGGGACCAGTAGTGTGAGAGAAGCTCATTCACTGTGTCCCACCGACACAGTACAACAAATGACAAATTATGAGAACACTCAGAGATTTAAACACAGCACAAAAATTAGTTTCTGCAACTAAAACCTGTAATGTTTTCAACAAAAAATATGGAATAACGAATTGAAGAAGAGCAAGGTGTTAGGCCTAAGTTGCTGTGCTTGCCGCCAAGTGAGAGACGTGTGTGCAGGTACAGGACAAAAAGCGTAGAGAACCAGAGTCGTGAAAAAGGATGAGAGATTTGAAGGCGAGACCCAGGGGACCAGCGTGGCCATGGCAGCAGTTCCAGAATGGGGAGAAGGAATGCATCATATTGAAAAAGCACAGCCCTTTGCCCTCAGATGGGGCTTGGGCACTGGCAGAATCTCGCAGCACCAGGAACTTCTCACAGGGCAGGTCTCAGATGCTCAGACCCCTGAGTCAGAGCCTGCATTTGGACAAGGTGCCAGGCAGCCCACTCCACACATTGGCATTGAAGAAGTGCTGGTCTAGGCCAGGGCCGTCAGCAGGACCTGTGCCCCTATCAGCTATAAATAGCTCTCCCCTGCCTCACCGCGATCCGTCTCTCAACTCCCAGAATCGCGGTGAGGGTGCGGCCTTCCCCGTGCTTACCTGCGGCACCTGTGCACCCTCACCAGGGGACCGCAGTCCGTCTCTCAACTCCCAGAATCGCGGTGAGGGTGCGGCCTTCCCTGTGCTTACCTGCGGCAGCTGTGCACCCTCACCGGGGCACCACAATCCGTCTCAACTCTCAGAATCCTGGTGAGGGTGCGGCCTTCCCTGTGCTTACCCGCGGCACCTGTGCACCCTCACCAGGGGATCCACCCAGAACTGCTGCTGAGTGGCAGCTGTGTCAGGAGCCGACGGCAGCTCTGCCCTCCTCCCGCGGCTGCTGTGTGCTTGCCATGCGCCTGGGCCACCTCTGCCCCTGCCCAGGTAGTTGCAGCCTCAGGGGGCCTGTCCTTCCTGACCTGTCAGGTCAGCCCTGCCAGCCTCCCGCTGATGGTTAGTGCCTCCTGGGCCGGCTTCCCAGACTCCTGAGTCAGACCCGTTGCCTGGGCCAGAGGTCAGGCGGTGGGAACCATGTGCCTTCCGGCTGTCACATAGCGGAAAAGGAGCTTCAGATGTATTTTTAGATGACTTATGATGTTGTGGTATTTAAATTTAAAAGTAGACATTTAAAAGAATGATGGGATGCCTTTGTTTAAGGATGTTGATATAGACTACCTCCTTGGGGATTATTGTAAATTGGAATGGCAAATTTGACATACAAACTTAAAATGTCTGAGGAGCCCAGGCACGGTGGCTCACACCTGAAATCCTGGCACCCTGGGAGGCTGAGGCCAGTGGATCACCTGAGATCAAGAGTTTAGTACCAGCCTGGCTAACATGGTAAAACCCTGTCTCTACTAAAAATACAAAATTTCTCCGGGCATAGTGGCATGCACCTGTAATCCCAGCTACTCAGGAGGCTGAGGCAGGAGAATCGCTCAAACCCAGCGGGGAGGGGAGCGGAGGTTGCAGCAAGCTGAGATGGCGCCACTGCACTCCAGCCTGGGTGACAGAGCGAGACTCCATCTCAAAAAAAAAAAAAAAGTCTGAGGAGGTTTACATTTTTTTTTTTTTTTTTCTCAAAGTTCTTTGGCTCTGGGCGGGCAGCGTGTCCCCCTGTGTGGGCGCTGTGCACTGTGCGTGCCTCTTGTGCCCCGTCCGGCCTCCAGCACTGCCCCTCCTTCGAGGCTGATGCCCATGCTTTCTGTCTGTGAGGACATACAGCAACCACGTGGGCACTTCCCACGTGACGCTGTGACCACCCAGTGCGTCCTGCCTGCCTTCCCGGTGTGTGTCCCCGGGATGTCCCGCTCCCGGTGCCTTCACCCAGGACCACACGCCACTGTCCTCCCTGCATCATTTATCTTCACTCTCTGCTGATGATTGGCAGGAGGATGCAGGCTTGCTGCTGTGTATCCAGGCCTTCCCACCGCTCCCCTACGTCCTCTGTTTCCTGTAGCCAAACACATGGAAAGGGAGTCTGTCCTGCCACCTTCTCTTTGTTGGAACCTTTCTTCACTTTTTCTTGCCTTTACTGCAATTGAGCTTTTCTTCCATAATCCATGGAAATAGTTCTCTCCAAGGTCACTAAGGACCAGTGCCTGCCCTCAAGAGAGATCTCCTTGGAACCTGGCCAGTCAGCAACATGACATGTAGGCCACCCCTCAGAATCTTTCCCCGCCTGGCCCCTCAGGTACTCCTCCTCCCCTCATGGGACTCCTCCTCCTCACCTCCTTCCATGACCCTCTCCATCTTCCAAGCCCGGAATCTCTAGACTCACGGCGGCAGGGGTCTCATCCAAGCACATGCTCCAAGTGCCATCCACAGCAACCTCCCCTGGGCTCTCCCCAGAGCCTCGCCTTGGGTGTCCGGCTGCCTCTCCATTTCTTTCCTGGGGCATTGCAGGTGTCACAGGCTTAACGTGTCCTGAACTGAAATCCTGATTCCATCTTTCCCCACTCTTCCTTGCCCTCATAAATTGTGACTCCATTCTCTCAGTTGCTCAAGCCCCTGAGGCTGAGAGCCAGCTGACACCTCACCTTCTCTGACACCCTGTGGCCAGCTGCCCCTCAAAGGTTTTGAATCGGATCCATTCTTGCCATCTACACTCCTGTCCCCTGAGGCCCCGGCAAGGACCATATGCCCTCCTGCTGTCACACGGTGGAAAAGGAGCTTCAGATGTATTGTTCCCAAATACATCCCCAATTGTTCCAAATTGTTCCTTTTGTTTCCACTCTTCCCCTGCTCCTGAGAGCCTGTGGTCCACAGAGGCTCCCCGCTTTGGTACAGCCCAAAGTCTTGGCGGTGGCCTGCACCTCGCACAGGCCTGGCTGCTCTTCCTCCCTGACCTCACTTCTTAACTGCTCTTCTCTCTGCTGACTTGGCTGCAGCCATAGTGGCTCCTTGGATTTCAACCCAGCAATCCCACTGCTGAGTACAGACCCAAAGGAGATGGAATCATTCTACCAGAAAGACACGAGCCCTTGCATGTCCATCACTATGTTACTCACAATAGCAAAGACGTGGAATCAACCTAGACGCCCATCAGCGGTGGATCGAATAAAGAAAATGTGGTACATAAACAACATGGAATACCACACAGCCATAAAAAAAACAATGAGATCATGTTCCTTGCAGCAACGTGGATGGAGCTGGCGGTCATGATCCTAATGGAATTAACGCAGAAACAGAAAACCAAATACTGCACGTTCTCACTTGTAAGAGGGAGCTAAATAGTGGGTACATATGACACAAAGAAGGGAATAATAAACAGTGGGGTTTTCAGAAGGGAGGAGTGAGGGATGAGGACAAGGGCTGAAAAACTCCCAAGCAGGTACTGTGCTCACTGCTTGGGTGACAGGAACATTTGAAGTCCAAATCCCAGCATCACACAAGATGTCCGTGTAACAAACCTGCGCATGTGCTCCGCTGACTCTGAAATACATTGGTAATAAAGGCTTTTGCTCGTTCTGTGCTTTGTGTCTGAGACTCTCTTCACACGGATCATCAGAGCTTGGTCTTGCTCCTTCATCTGTGACTGAGTTTTGCAAAACTGCTCCTTCCCAGTGCTAAACGGACAACCTCGCCCTCCCCGTCTCCCCTTTCGCTTTATTTTTTCCCCGTAACACTTAATGCCACTAAGCATGCTGTGGATTTTACTTATTCATTATTCTTTTGAGCTGCTTAGTTGCGCAACGTTTGCTTTTAAATAAAATTATACATTCGTACAGATTAAAGTGCTAAATCAGCCTGGAATTCCTGTTTAAAAAATAGCACCTTTATAACTTTCATCACCATTTCTTTTTCTCACAGAAAACCTTTTTTATCATTTGCCACTTATTTTATTTATTTTATTTTATTTTATTTATTTTATTATTTTATTTTATATTTTATTTTATTTTATATTTTATTTTATTTTATTATTTTATTTTATAGTTTAGTTTAGTTTAGTTTAGTTTTGTTTCCTGAGTGCTGCTGTCTGCCATCTTTTCTCCCAAGCTCTGGGGTCTTTCCGTGGATCTCATGTTTGTAGAGGAAATGGCTCCTTTCTGTTCCTTTCTTCCTGTAAGAATGTTGGTATCGACTACATCCCAATTTCATCAGGAACATTGATCTGTGGTTTTCTTTTCTTGTAGTGGCTTTGTCTGACTTAGTATCAGGGTAATGCTGGCCTCATGGAATGAGTTAGGAAGTGTTCCCTCTTCTTCATTTTTTGGAACAATTTTTGAAAGATGGGTGTTAATTTTTCTTTAAATGTTTGGTGGAATGCACCAGCGAAGCCATCTGGTCCAAGACTTTTCTTTGTTGGGAATTTTTTGGTTACTGATTCAATCTCCTTACTAGTTATAGATCTAATCAAATACTCTGTTTTTTCATGAGTCAGTTTTGATAGATTGTGTATTTCTAGAAATGTGTTTGTTTCATTTAGTTTACACAATTTGTTGGCATGTAATTGTTTATGGTATTCTCTTACAATCCTTTTTATTTCTGTCAGATTGGTAATAATGTTTCCACTTCAATTTTTGGTTTTAATCATTTGTATTTTATCTCTTTTTCTTAGTCAATCTAGATAAAACTTTGACAATATTGTCGATCCTTTCAAGGAGTCAACTTCTGGTTTTGTTTACTTTCTCTATTTTTTCTATTCTTTATCTTATTTATCTCTCCTCTAATCTATCTCGTTTCCCTTGTTCTCCTAGCTTTAGGTTTAGTTTGCTTGCCTTTTTGTAGTTTCTTAAGGTGTGAAGTTAGGTTATTTATTTGAGATAGTTCTTCTTTTATAATACATACATTTACAGCTATAAATTTTCCTATTAGCACTGCTTTCGTTGAATCTCACGAGTTTTAGTATGTTGAGTTTTCATTTCTCTTTGTCTTAGGTGTTTTCTAATTTTCCTTGTAATTTCTTCTTTAACTCATTGGTTGTTTAATATTTGTACATTTTCTCTTTTTCCTTCTGTTACTGATTTCGAGTTTCATTCTATTGTAATTAGAAAATATACTATGTATTATTTTAATCTTTTAAAATTTATTAAGAATTATTTTGTGGTCTTGAGGAATATTTTATGTCTGTACTTTTTATAGTAGAAATATCTATTTCTCCTTCAATAGTGCCAATTTTTATTTCATATATTTCCAGATTCTGTTTTTAGGTGTGTAAATATTTATAATTGTTATATCTTCCTTCTATATTGAGTCATTTATAAATACATGTTATTTGTCTTTTGTAACCTGTTTTTGTTTACATTCTATTTTGTCTGACAATAATGTACCCACCTCAGTTCTATTTTGGTTACTGGTTACTATTTACATGTAAAATATTTTTCTTACTTTTAACTTATTTGCGTCCTTGTATCTAAAGACAGTCACTTGTGTATAGATGTATCCTGTTTCTTATCCAATCTGCCAATCTGTGTTTTTTTTTTCTTTTGTGGGAGGCAGTCTCACTCTATCTTTCAGGCTGGAGTGCAGTGGCACAATCTTGGCTCACCGCAACCTCCGCCTCCTGGTCCAGCGATTCTCCTGCCTCAGCCTTCCGAGTAGCTGGGATTACAGGTGCTCGCCACCACACCTGGCTAATTTTTGTATTTTTAGTAGAGATGAGCTTTCACCATGTTGGCCAGGCTGGTCTCGAACTCCTGACCTCAGGTGAACAGGAGAGTTTAATCCATTTACAATTAATGTAATTTCTGATAAAGAAGGAATTACTCTGCCATTTTTTTTCTTTTCTGTATATCTTATATTTTTTGTTTATTGGTTTCTCCATTACTGCCTTTTTTTTGTATTTAGTTGATTTTTTTTTGTACTGTACAATTTTGATTACCTTGTTTTAATTTTCTGTATGTTTTAATAGTTATTTTCTTAGTGGTTACCTTGGAAATTTCAGTTAACATCCTAAATGTGTAACAACCTATCATGAATAATACCAGTTTAGTTTCAATAGCATACAGACTATTTAGTCCTTATTTCCTTTACAATTCAGTCCTTCCTCCCTTCATAGATTACATCTTTGTTAGCTGAATGCCTAGTAAATATTTTTCCTGTCTCTTTCTCTCCATCTTCTCTTTCTGGAAATCCTATAATGCATATATTGGTAGATTTGATGATGTCCCCCAGGTCCTTTGGGCTCTGTTTATTTTTTTTCTTTTACTTTCTGCTCCTCAGACCTAATAATTTCTTTTTTGACATTTTAAATTTTATTTACTTTTCAAATTGTGGTAAAACACATGTGACATAAAATTCACCATCATAACCATTTTTAAGTGTACAGTTTAGTAGCATTAAGTACATTTACATTATTGTACAACTATCACCACTATTCATTTCCAGAGCTCTTTTCCTTGCAAAACTAAAGCCCTGTACCCATTAAAAATAATTCCCCATTCCTTCCTCCCCCAAGGCCTTGGCAACCACCATCTTACTTTCTGTCTCTTATGAATTTAAATATTCTAGATAAGCCCTGATAATTTCAAATGTCATGTCTTCAAGTTCACTGATCCTTTCTTTGGCTTCCTAAATTCTGCTGTTGAAGCCTTGTAGTGAGGTTTTCATTCAAGTTATTATACTTTCAGGTCCAGAATTTCTATTTGATTCCTCTTTATAATTTCTACCTCTTTAGTGATATTTAAATTCTGTCTGTACATAATTTTCTTGATTTCCTTTAACTCTTTGCCCGTGGTTTCCTGTAGTTATTGAACTTCTTTAAGACAGCTGAATTAACATCTTTGACTAATAATTCTAATGCCTAGACTTCTTCCAGGATGATTTCTGTCATTTTTTTTTCTGTGAATGGACCACACTTTCCTATTTGTTTGTATGTTGTGTAATCTTCTTTGTTGAGAGCTGGACATTTTGAGTATTATATTGTGGTAATGCTAGAAATCGAATTCTCCCATTCCTCAGATGTTGCTGAGTCTTTCTCGTTGAGTGCTGGAGTCATCCATTTGTGACTTTTCCAAACGTTTTTGAAAAGTATATGGTCATTGAAGTTTTTCTCCTATTATCTCTACAGGTAACTAGTAGACTGACAAAGATTTCCTTAAATTTCTGGCTCCCCAAAAATGTGTGTGTGTGTGTTAGGGGTGTGTGTGTTAGGGGTGTGTGTGTACAGAAATAATTACTGCCACTTTAAATTTCCTGGAAGCTGCTTCATCACTTGGAGGTTGAAACAATGGCCAGCCTCTGTACTGGCCCCTCAGTGATCAAAACAGTGGCCAGCAGTCAACATACACAACCTCAGCTTTTGGAGGACAAGGTCGTTATTGCCTGCTCTGATATCGGCAAGTCACATCCTAAACAGGAGCTGCCATCCCCACAGCTTCCTACCACAGGGTGAGAGATGGGGAATGATAACCACTAAAAAAAAAGCCAAAATTCACCACAACCCTTTTTATCAGTCTTTCCCCTGGTTGCCGAAAGTGTTTGACTACACTCCAGACTTCCAAAATAGTTACTGTTTTGAATTGAATTGTCTCCCCAAAACATACTGAGGTCCTCACCCCAGGTACTTTGGAATGTAACCTTATATGAACATAGGGCCTTTACAGAGGTAATCAAGTTTAAATGGGGTCACTAGGGTGAGAGCCCTAATCCAATATGACTGATATCCTTACGAAAAGGGGAAGTTTTGGCACAGACACACACAGGCACGGGGAAGGCTCCCTTGTGGCCAGAGCGAGGCTCCCACAAGCCAAGGATGGCCAGGATGGCCGCAGACACCAGAGGGGCAAGGAAAGACCCCCCCAGAGCCATCAGAGAGCACGGGCAGGCCGACACCTGGCTTCAGACTCTTGCCTGTACGGCGATGAAGTCCTGTTGTTTTCAGTACGCAGCTCGTGGGGCTTTGTGACAGCAGCCACAGGGAGCTCACACGGTAGCTTCGGACAGTTCCTGCCAGTCCAGTCATCCTTTAGGCAGAGGTGGATTCGGGGAGCTTCCTGCCCTGCCATCTTCTGTGCCGTCATTCATTAGTTTTAAATTTTTCTCTCTCTGCCACTGTAAAGCAAGCTCTACGAGGGCAGGGACTTTTGTGTCCTATATTCATTGTTCTATCACTTGTATCTAGAGCAGAACCAGACACAAAGTAGAATATTCATGAAGAATTATTGACTGAATTAAGAGTAAATGAGCATAGACGAGATAACATGGTCCCACCCAGTGGAGGAGGAGGTGTCGAATGCAGTGATGGAGGTGAGCTCTGGGTGTAGCCACGCGGTGGAGGAGGAAGTGTTGAATGCAGTGATGGAGGTGAGCTCTCGGCGTAGCCACGTGGTGGAGGAGGTGTTGAATGCAGTGATGGAGATGAGCTCTGGGCGTAGCCACGCGGTGGAGGAGGAGGTGTCGAATGCAGTGATGGAGATGAGCTCTGGGCGTAGCCACCCAGTGGAGGAGGAGGTGTCGAATGCAGTGATGGAGATAAGCTCTGGGCGTAGCCACGCGGTGGAGGAGGAGGTGTCGAATGCAGTGATGGAGATGAGCTCTCGGCGTAGCCACCCAGTGGAGGAGGAGGTGTCGAATGCAGTGATGGAGATGAGCTCTGGGCGTAGCCACGTGGTGGAGGAGGAAGTGTTGAATGCAGTGATGGAGGTGAGCTCTGGGCGTAGCCACCCAGTGGAGGAGGAAGTGTCGAATGCGGTGATGGAGGTGAGCTCTGGGCGTAGCCACGTGGTGGAGGAGGAAGTGTTGAATGCAGTGATGGAGGTGAGCTCTGGGCGTAGCCACCCGGTGGAGGAGGAGGTGTCGAATGCAGTGATGGAGGTGAGCTCTGGGCGTAGCCACGCGGTGGAGGAGGAAGTGTTGAATGCAGTGATGGAGGTGAGCTCTGGGCGTAGTGTGTTATAAAACAGCAGCCACACTGGAGAACTCAGGGAGATTTCTCAAAGGAGAGATGCCCAAGCCTCTTACGGGCTGAGCGGGAGGCTACGTGAGGGCAAGAGTGGCCACGTGCCTAGGTGGAGACGTGGGCGTGGGCACAGAAGTGGCAGGCAGCGCTCAGGTCGAGGCCTGTGGAGACTGGAGTATGTGAGGCAGAGGACAGCCTGGCGAGGGAGGGCTTGCGTCAGATTGAAGAGTATGGAGTCAGGTCGGTTGCATGGGCAGACTTCAAAGACGGAAAGGTCATGGCTGGCTGCATGGAGGACAGAATTAAAGGGGCAAATGGTACATTTACGTTGTGGGAAGTGGAGCTTGAACAAGGCAGAGCTTGGGAGGGCAGACGACAGAGCTGTGGGCAGATCCTTGGACTCTGGAGTTTAGGGAGCTGGTTCTTATCAGAATTGCAAATTCCAGAGAGGGCTTGATTTGAAAACAATGTCATAGCATATTTTTTGAAGCAATCAGCCTGTAACAGAATCTGGCACTTGTAAGTATGCAGTTTGGAACCTGGGGTAGGTTTTCTCTGGCTTTGGACAATGGATGTCATAGCACAGGGCACTTGCTGGAATTTCTGCATCACTAAGCTTGAAGACATCGCCTCCTCCCTTGAGACTGCAGTGCCCCAGCAAGGGCCCAGGGTCCTGTGCTTAGTTGTTCTGACTCTGTCTCCTTGTTGCGGGTGGCGTGTGCAGTCCTGTAGGGTAGAGGCTGGCTCTGCACCACCAGCATGGTGCTCAGCGCCTACGGGGCCCTGTGGCCTCACAGTGACGTGTGTGTGTGCTAGCTGTGCTCACTGATGACTGGCTGTGGTGAGAAGTTTCACTTCGCTCCCTCCTCCAAAGAACAAAGACATCAAGTGTGAAGGAGCCTCTATGATAATCGCGTTTATCATAAGACAACAAAAGCCAAGCTTGAAAAGTGCCTCAGGGACTGCGCAGGAGCACCCCGCTGCCAGGAGTTTCTGATTCTGCATCAGATCGATAGATGCAGAATCAGATGCTTTCCCTAGCGTGTTACTTATTTCTCTTCCAGTGTCTATTTGACGCTACTGACAATGAGAAATTGAGCTGTTCAACACGCACCTTGTGACCCAGCAAATGTGAAGGGTTCCTTTCTAGGCCTTGCAAGGCAACTCTCGAGAACCAGACCCAGGGCTGGTGGAGACACGTGCGTAGCAGGCATGTGGGTCAGCGGCCTGGCTGCAGCTTCCTAGTCCGGCCTCCGCTGGGGCTGGGGGGACCCTGCTCCACGTGTCCTCGCCATGGGGACTCCCCTGGGCAGTGGCCGTGCCTAGGCTCCATCTTCCATTGTGGCCGAGAGCCTGGCCTTCCAGAGGAGCATGCAGAAACACAAGATCTTCTGTCCAACCCACCCACATTCCATCGGTCAAAGGAAGCCACTAGGCAAGCCCAGAATCTGGGGTGGGGCGGAGGACCCCCCTGCCCCAGCAGGACGCTGCGGAGCGCACACGTGAAATCCTGCTGCAGCGATCAGGAGCTGAGGGTGAACGGATCTTCCCAAGTGAGCCCTGAGGCGCCCCTTTCAGGACATCGGGGGACGGAGCACCCAGCAGAGGGCGGCTCTCTTGCCCCTTAATTGAATAATACTGCACGTCACTCACATCTCCACACTGGGGTCCACTTTCCGTTTGTGTGTTTGTGTAACGTTCTCCAGATCGGCCACCATTGGCGCTCTCCTCCGCCTGCTGCTCTTTAGAGAGGTTGACGTAAGCAACTGCCCGAGGCAGCGGGCCCAGGGGTCTCTCCTTCACACCCTGTGGGCTCCCTGAGGCGTCTGGTGGGAACATCCCGGCCGTTCCGTTCTCCGGAGTCTCCCGGAGGCAGGCTCAACGGCTGTGTCCTTCCCGGCTCCTTCTAGCAATAAGCCACAAGGGGGCAGCTCTCTGAACACAGGTTTCTTACAGAAATTTCACAGCCGCTGCGTTTCACTGATTACAATAATGCAAAGTATATCAACGTCAGAAAGCTGCACCAGAGGCTGGCACGGCTGACTAGAGAACGGTGCTTCCTGGCTGTAGAACCTGGTACCTGTCATCATGCTGCGAATGACTAGCAGGCTCAGGGTGCCTGGCAGGGGGCAGCCGCGAGAAGTCGCTTAGCACAGGGGACCCAGTGTGCAGTAGGGTCAGGGAACTGAGTGTGAGTTCCGGCTGGGTTGCTTTTGAGGTCTGTGCTCCTGTGCCTCTCTGCATCCTGGTCTCCTCGTCTGTCAAGGGAAGGAGTAACAGCACACTTGAGGGATGTTTGAGGATTCAAGATGACGTGTGCATAGTTAGCACAGCACTTGCAGGGTTCTATGAGCTCTGCTTTGATGGGTGCGTTCTCAGGCACTGTGTTAGGCTCTATGTGCCTTTACCCCCTGTAAGAGCCACAGCAGCTGGTGGAGCTCAGGACCAGGAGGACCAGTTGGTGGCAGCTGGTATCAAAGACATACAGATGAGTTTAAACTCAAGTTACTGTGGATTCCAAAGTTTGCTTTGGTTTCTTTCCATAAATCCTATGCTCCTTAGAGTTTGAAAGGTGAGAAAGCATTTGGATTTTCTAAATTGGTCACAGTATGGCAGCTTCTCTGAGCTTCCATGGGACGTGGCATCAATGTCCTTTTCCTCCACAGATTCCCGTGCTCCTGAACCTGAGCCGTGACCCTGAGGTCGGCCTGCCCGCGCCACCGCTCATGTATGCCCTGGCCTTCGGTGCCTGCCTGGGAGGTAAGGGGCTGCTGACCGCGTGGGTGGGGGGAGGGGTATGCGCCCACACTTCCGTCCAGCCCAAAGCAACAGTTAGTGTGTGTCAAATTAAAAGCAAATGAAGGAGAGTCCGGATGGTTTCCTGAGTGGACACACATGTTCAGCTTTGACAGAGCAATTCCAGGGCAACTCCGTTCCTTCCCATTCTTTGCAGAGCTGCCCCCGACTTCCCGGGCCCGTGGCCTGGGGATGCCTGGGTCTGACGCCTCACAGCTGGTATGTTCCCGCCCCGTGCCCCTGTGGGCCGTGCTTAGGTTTAGAAACAGATTTTGACTCAGAAGCCATCCTCAGTTGCGGTTCTGTTTCTCTCTTAGTCCCTCCGTAAGCAGTGGAGGGATAAGTGGGTCAGCTAGAAGTGGAGACTCTAACCCATAAGCGTGGGAAGAAAGAGTAAAGGTTTTTTTGGGGCTGGGCATTGGACGTTGGAGACAGTGAGAAGTGGAGAGACTCTAACCCATAAGCGTGGGAAGAAGGATTAAAGGTTTTTTTGGGGGTGGGCATTATACTTTGGAGACAGCGAGAAGTGGATTAGAGAGAGTGTTGGGAGAGACTGACCTCTGGTGACCAGACACAGGGTTGTGGATGCAGTTGCCGTGGAGAGAACTGCGGGGGAGTCCTTCTCACATCTGAGAAGCCTGATCACCTTTGGGAACACAAGGGGATTGTGAAGAATCTTAGATCAACACATCAGATACACTTTAAGTTTTTATTCTTATATCCAGGTATGCTTAGATAATCCAGCCTTCTTTGTTCTCTGATTGATTTCTGACTATTAAATCAATGCCTGTCTGGTTAGTTTATCTCCTTGGCTGAAAAGAGGGATTAATGTCATCCAGTGAAGTTTCTGTAATGTCCGTGAACAACTAATTCATCTAAGTCAGTGACTGATGCCTCAAGTTCTTCCGAGAGTGTAGAACTGTTAAAATTGCCCCCATCCAAGAACCAGTCCCAGGAAGGCAGTGCAGAGCTACATTTCACATCAACAATTAGGAGCAGGATCCGAGGACAGCTGGAAACGCATCCACTGTGAGGATTCTGTTCGTTTGAACTTGCTGAGTCTCTGCTATACCCTGACGTTGTGCCAGACAGTGAATTCACGCCCCTGCTGTCGAGCGGGGAAGATGGCCACCTAAACTAAGGTTACAGCATAGGCCGACACGTCCTGTAACGCAGGTGTGCCCTGAGCGCACGGGGCCCCGAGGAGAGACTGGAGATGTCGGAGGAGGTTCTGCAGGCAGGGAAGTTTAAAGCCAGGTCGTGCAGAGTGAGAGGCCTTGTGAGCTAGTCTGGATTTCCCCAAAACATGAAGGATCAATGTGGAGGAGATTTCTCTAGGAGAGGCATCAGTGTGTGCCGTTTATAGGCCAATTCCTAAAATGGGATTAGACACTTATTAACTGAGCACACTTTGGAAGCAGGGAGGCAGTGAATAATGAGTGTGTTCAGTCTTAGGAGCATTTTAATCTAGTAGCTCTGGAGATTGAAAGGCACCTGTTTCTGGCACGACAGGAGTGCAGTTGTGTTGGGCGTTAACTCTACACTTACTCCCTCGGGGCCCTTTCTCATTGACTCAAGGTTGGGCATTTTACAGAAATTATGGTAAAATATCTGTAACCTAAAATTTAACGTCTTAACTGTGTGTAAGTGCACAGTTCGGTGGCATTAGGGACATTCACAGTGTTGTGCCACTGTCCATCTGCAGAGGTCTTTTCACCAGTCCAGGCTGAAGCTCTGTCCCCATGAAACAGCAGCTTTCCACTCTCTAGGGTTGGCATTGTGAAGAACACTTTAAATAGAAGTTTTCGCTTGGTTTTAGAAATGTCATTTGCTCTATAAATTGGAGGTGATTCACTGGATACTTTGAAACAACTTCCTTCCTTCCTTCCTTTCCTTTCTTCCTTCCTTTCCTTTCTTTCCCTTCTTTCCCTTCTTCTGGTCTGACCCCAGTACTTTTTGGTTGCTCTTTTCATGAAGAGCTAAGAACAATTCAAATAACCCTTCAGAAAAACCTGCCTTCGCCTGAGTTTCCTGGAAAGCAGAGGTGGAGGCAAGTTCATGTGCTAAGGCGTTACTGGCAGGTGCAATCCTAAGGTAGAAAACCTGTGGGGAGGAGGCGAAGTGAGCATGAAGAGTGAAGAGCTCTTCCCTGCCATGGTTATCTAGAGGCTGTGGGCAATCCAGGTAGCATGTGACTATTTTCTTAACAACCCAGGCAGCCCGTGGCTGTGTTCATACCGATCCAGGCAGCCCGTGGCTATGTTCAAACCCTAAGGCTGCTGCTTTCCTTGGGTTACATCCAGGTCTGGAAGGACCGGTGGCTCTTCAGCTCGCCAAAGGGAATGTCCATGCATAGAGTTCTGTCAGGTGGAAAATCTCTGAGAGTGTGGCCTGTTGAGTGGAATGTATACTGCAGGCACAGGAGTTACCCTTGAGATTTGGTTCTTTGTGTGCAACGTTCGTCACAAACAGAGCTAGGCGTGGTTTTGAAAATGCCCTTGTTCTGCCTCTGGATCTATGTGTCATCTTCCCACGCGGGACGGCCTGGGCGTGCCAGGACAGGCAGGGCTGTTCATGTGCAGGCCAACCCCCCTGTGCTTCACTGTCTGTGGAAACTGGGAGGGAGGCTTGAGCTGGGGAAGTGACACCTGGGGCCTTGTTCTCCCCACCACATGGAGCCCATACCATGTGGAATACCCTTAAAACTCTGCTGGCATCTTGTTTAATGACTGCAACATCGTTGGCATCTGAATAGTAGGCTCACATTCTTAATCCCGTGTGAACCGCACAACCAGCCCAGGAGATGCCAGGAAAGGTGGTGACGGTCCTCATCAACACAGAGGAAGCAAAGCAGACTCCCTGCTTCTCTGCCCCGCCCATGGCAGGGAGGGATGGGCAGCTGGGTTTCCGGCCCAGGGACTGGCATAGGGATGGGCAGACCAAAGCCATGTGGAGTCCAGGTGACGTGAGGGAGTGTCTTCTGTGGGAGAGGGAGGAGCTTCTGATAATGATTTTCCTGGCCCTGAGACCAAACCTCAGGAGACATAGGGGTCCCACTCCCTCCTCTGGCCACGGTCATGTCTGGATGCATGGTGAGGAGATGCCTGCAGCATCTGCAGCTCGAGTGTGGGCTGGCTCTGAGTGTTGCTGGCTGGCGGCAGAGCACACGGGTGCAGGGAGAAGGTCCTGACCGTGCCACAGAGCTCGGCTGCCTCTGGATTTGTGCCACCTGGGACTGCCTGTCACCAGGAGGTAAATGTTCCCTACGGCTAACACCGGCTGGTTTTGCATCTTCCTTTCCCTACTAACACAAACACCTCAGTTAATATAACAGAAATGGTGGGGGATTTGCTCAGTTTACAGGGCTTAGAAGGTTTGAGACTTCAATTGAGGTCTTCTGAATTTAAATCTAGCATTCCTTCTGTTGCGTTGGTGGACACACTCTATTTCCAATATGTCTGTGCAGGACCTACCAGAGCTGACCCATAACCTCCAGGCCTCTCTCCGGGGCCTCCTCTCTGGGGCCTCCTCTCCGAGGCCTCCTCTCTGCTTTGGTACTAGCCTTGCTTGTCTCATTTTGCTGACCAGTAAGACAGGAGGGGCCTATGTGGGAGCCTTTGCCATAGCCTTTGCCTTCATCATCAAAACGTGTTGGTGCCAGTTCTCCTCCCTGCCCTCCTGCCTTAGATGTGGCTGGGAAGCCATCCTGTGAGGGGAGGGAGAAGCTGAGAACAGTGGAGACCTGCCTGACAGTAGCAGGCCTAGCACCGGCTCCCCGCCCTCTGCCTCCAGCCTCCTTCTTACTGGGGAGGAGGTGGTCGCCCATGCGTCTAAGTGTCTAAGTTCATTGGGTTTCTGTTGCCTGTAAAGCTTTCTTTAAAGAAACAGAGCTCCCTGTGACTTAATGAGTTGATGTCCTGCCTCCCAGGCTGTGAGTCTGTGAGAAGGCCAAGGACTTCTGCAGGGGGATAGCTGAGAAGCAGGGCCCTCGGGGCGGGAGGCCAGGCGATTCGGACACATCTGGGTGCAGGAGGGCCTCTGGGGGAGAGCAGCCCCACGGTGTCACCCACATGACACTCCTGAGAAGGTGGGTGGATGTCTGATGTCTAAAGGCTGAGCGGTCACCCCCATCACATAAGCCAGCCCTGCCCTTGCCTGTCCTCAGCTGCATCTCCCCTTCCAAGGAAAGAGCTGGGTCCACAGGGCTCACCCACTTGCCCCCCATCCTCACCCAACCTTCCTCATGCAGGCCCCAGACGGTATGCAGCCCCTCCTGCAGATCCTTCAGCATCGTTTCCTGCCCCCCATTCCTTTCCCTGAGTCCAGAGTGCTCAGGACCAAAACAGCCTCCTGAGCGGCTTACCTTGGCAACCTGCAAAAGGAAAAGGAAAGATCCTTCTGTGTCCGGGGACGCGGGTCCCTCGCAGATCAGGAGTCCACACGCACAGCAGACAGGATGAGATGCTCTCCATCCGGGCAGGGCCTGCCTGCAGTGCTATCATTTTAATTGGAAAACGGGCATTTTTTCAATACTGTTCCTTAACAGGAGAGAAAACAAGTGGACTCTTGCAAGTTGCTGAATGTGAACTTGGACCGTGGGTTGGGCTCTGCTCGTGACGTCCTGGAGTTAGCAGGCTTTAGGGTGCAGGCTGATGCTGTCCTGGTAGCCAGGTGCGTTCATGGGGGCCGAGCAGGGCAGGTCCGAGCAGGGCTGGGCCTCGCAGGGCAGGGCTGGCCGAGGAACATCGGCTTCTCTGTGGGAAGAGACTCGTCAGACAGTGAGAAGTGATGGCCACGTAAGATGGCTTGGCAAGGGTGTGGTCTCACTGAGCAGATCTCCTGGCCAGGGAAGGAGCGGGGTTGGCAGGCAGGATGATGGGATGGATGCATTGGTGCAGCCGTGCCCAGAGGGGGCTGTTTGGGTGAGCACTGCCCCGAAGACTTGCACTGGGCCCTTCAGACACTCCGTCTGGCTATCTAGGGAATGGCCTGGGGCAGCCTGAGCCTCACCCCTCACTGGTCCTCTGGAGCCAGAATGGTTCACGGTCAGGACTCACCACTTCCCGGCCCGACACCTGGGCACACTGCTCACCCTGTCTGTGCTGTGTCTTCATGGGGATGTGGGGCCTCCACCTGCTCTGTCATCCATGTTGTCCAGCCTCTGAAAGGTCACTCCCCCGCACTGACATGCTGTAGGCAGCTCCAGGGCAGTGTCGCACAGTTCACCCGTCCTCCATAGATGGGGAGAGAGATGGAGACAGAGGGCGATTCTTCCTTAAGAAGAATTGTGCACGGACGTCAGGACTCAGCTAAACTGGCTGAGCCTGAGTCACCGGCCTGTTCACGAATGCTGACCACAGTGACTGAGCCTGAATCACAGGCCTGTTCACGAACGCTGACCACGATGGCTGGGAGGGACGGAGGAGGCTCCTGGGCCTTCCCTGCCTGTGAGTGTGTGTGGGGGTTGGATCTGATGACCCGAGTGGCCGCCTTGGCTCTATTGCTCACCAGGCCGCGAGGACGGCACACGTGTGTGTGCACACTCATAAAAGCTTACCCAGAGAGGTGTTTTATGTCAAGGAGATGCCATTGGTGAAGATCTGAAGGAAAGGGATTCCACCTGCTTGTTTTCACCTGTCCTTTCATCCACTGAAAGAGTTTCCTAGTGTCTGGGCCTGCAGTCTGGAGGGAGGTGGTTCGTGTCTGAGACTGCATTCCTGAGGGACACACGTTCTCGGCTTTGGTTGTTGGCCCCGTTTGCATTTTTCTCTAAGAGACTCACAGGCCCACAGTGACTTGCCCATTCTCCTTAGCTTTCTTCCTCTTGTTACATACAACAGCCGTGGTTTTATCCATAAATGAATCGTGGTATTTGCAATCAGTGAGCTTATTTTCTGCTTGTGTGTTTCCAGATATTTACAAAGCAGTCACTTTGACTGTAAAATAATCATCAAATCAAAGCCTGTGAGATGATCTAAATATTACAAACCGAAGAGAACAGAAGCTGACCACCAGGATGAACTGGGATTTTGTTTTTAAATTTTGACTTTAGGTAACGGGACACTGATTGGCGCGTCGGCAAACGTGGTGTGTGCAGGAATTGCAGAGCAGCATGGATATGGGTTCTCCTTCATGGAATTTTTCAGGTACTTTTACATTCACTTTAAATTTCTGTTAAACTGTCTAGTTCCTAAGCTTACTTAATTAAAAAATAGCACATTCAACGCTAAGATAAGCATATTTTTAGCAATTAGAGAGACTGTGGTGTAGGAGAGATTAACTCAGAAAAGAACACATTAAAAATTTATTGCTGGTGGCTCACGCCTGTAATCCTAGCACTTCGGGAGGGCGAGGCGGGCAGATTGCCTGAGCTCAGGAGTTCGAGACCAGCCTGGGCAACGCGGTGAAACCCCAACATGGTGAAAATACAAAAAAAGTTAGCTGAGCATGGCAGTGTGCACCTGTAATCCCAGCTACTTGGGAGGCTGAGGCAGAAGAATTGCTTGCACTCGGGAGGCAGGGGTTCAGTGAGCTGAGGTCGCGCGACTGCACTCCAGCCCAGGTGACAGAGTGAGACTCTGTCTCAAGAAAAAAAAATTGCTGGGATTAGCTCCATAACACAAAGGATGGTTCAGACATTCTGGATGACTCAGCTTGAGTCAGGGGGCCAGGAAATGACTGTGGGCTTGCCAGGTATTTCAGGTGGCTGTCCTCTTGAAAATTCCAGTGGGAACTTGTGCCCTGACTGTCCACGAAGATGGTGCATGTCGAGTCTGACATCACCTGCTGGATTGCACAGTCCCTGCTAGCAAAGACCCTGTGATGTCGCGGACTGAAGCCAGGGTGGTGGAATGGGGGCAGCCTGGCAGTGGCTTCCCTCTCTTGTGTGGGCACCTCTCAGGACTGCGGAGAGATGAGGCCCTCGGTGGGGGTGTACAGCGGGTGCCCGCAGAGTAGAGCCTGCTCTAGGAGGAGCTGGGTCCACGCTGGGGCCCTGACTACCCGCACGTCTGTGTGTGAGTGGCACACTGCACATTGCAAACAGGTGAGGGGCAGAATGGAAGCTGGAAGCCCCTGTCAAATGGTGCTGTGAAAATGAACTTCCTTCGTTTGGTGTTGAGCGAGGTTTCTGTGGAGTTCTTTGTACATTCGACTGGGTGTATGCACAATGATGGTTCTCAGAACCAGCCTCGGGTAAAGATTTGGAACCTCAACTTTGGCTGAGTGGCAGAGAACCCTGTAGCCGGTGGAGGCAGTGATCCCTGCACCAGGCACTGCTGCCTGGGGCTGGCTTGGGAACAGAAGCCTGGCCATGGTGCCCAGTTGAGGACCCACACACAGCAGGCTCTTTGAACAGCAGCACACTGGCTTTTGCCAGACTTATGATATTGGCCATTTCCGTGGTTCGTAAGAAACTAGTACTATGTGGTAATTTTGCTGAGGCATCAATCTGAATGACACTCCTGGGTGACGTGGGTGTGAGCCACAGGGGACGCTGAGTGTGCATCTCCTGGGGGGACTCTGGGCATATCGCTGACCCTGTCGCTAAGGGACAGGGTTCAAAACTTAATGCCTGGCCCACTTCTTTCTGTCTGGACTCTCCTCTGCCTCTGCTGAGCATAAAAGAAATCATCCTGTCAGTTAAACAAGAATTATCTTAATGAGAGCAGCATTTATTATAGCAAATATGGCAGTGGCCTTTGCGAGGTGGCCTACCGCACACTGCCGTCTTCTCATCTTTGCCCTATGGTCAGTGAGGGTCAGACCCAGAGCACAGCCGAGAGAAGGGATCAGAGACAAGCGTGCTGAGTGGGCAGCAGGGGGAGGTTCAGTTCACCCTCTCTGCCAGCTCTGCCTCCTTCATTTGGGCCGGGCTCCTGACCTCTGCAGCCCTGGAAGGCCGTCGTGCTCACGTCCCCCATCTCCTCTCGTTTGGTTGGGCAAGCATACCACGTACGGGTCCCTCTGCTTCCTGGCAGGCCCATAGGCTGAATCTCAGACAGCGGGAAACCTCATGGCTTTTGCAGCACCAGTTGGTCTCACAGGTAGGCACGGGAGGCCTGGTACTAGTATTTTTTTAAAAAGAAGATTTTTAGGGCAACCGCAGTCTGATCTTTTCCCAAGTAGCACTTCGGAACAATAACCGGACATCTGCCCAACTGAAAGGGTTTGCGTCCACTCCACCCGGGACGCGTAAAGTGCCTGAGGTTCAGCTCCAGTGGGAGATGCAATGTGGGCACTGAACTTTTCACACAGGTCTTGCATTTGGTGTGCAGTGTGTGACACACGTGTGTGTGTGTGTGCGTGTGTGCAGTTACTGCGGTGAACGGCTAGTATGACAGGAAGTCGGTGGCCTCAGAAGGCTTGGGCAAGACTGCCAGTTGTCTCCCCGAAAGCTCATTAGCCCCAGCCTTGTGAGTCACATGCATCTTTTGGATGGAGAGTGTCTCTGTGGTGAGTGGTCAACAGAGATCCTTCCTGGTTCCAGTTCTTCCAGCTCTGACCATCCTTCTTGCCAGGTCCTTGCTGTGCAGAAATCAGAGCAGTTTTTGCCCAGGGAATGGTTATTTAATTGCGGTACGGACTTTATTTGCATGAATTGCTTAATTTGCAATTGCACATGCACTAATTCGACTTTTATCTATAACTCAAAGATTTATTTTCATAAAAGGGGACTTCTTGTGATACACAGTGCAGAATGTTTTAAAAAATGACCATTTCTCTCATGATGTAGATAAGTATTTAACAGAAAATGTGTCAACGAATAAAATATAAAAGTAACATTGTACTTTTATATTTATATGTACATTGTATTTTATATTTGCTACCTAGAAATAGCCACTGATCGTAATTTGGTGTGTTTTCTTACATTTTTCCTGCCTACCGTAGATTACATATTTTTTACAAAGCCTTCAAATCACATTGTATCCTACTTTTTATTCTTTATACTCTATTGTGACCATCTTACCTAGGACCAATTGTCCTTCCAAAATAGAATAGCTGTGCCTACAACAGGCAGATATATCCTGGTTCATTTTACACTGAGGTATTGAGGTTGCTTACTGTTTCTTGTTATGGTGTGATATATATCTTTATAGATAAAACCTTGTTTCATTTCTGATAATTGAAGATAAATTTTCTGACATAGAACCACTGGCTAAATGAATGATGTTTTAGGAATCCAGATAAATATTGACAAGCTGGCATCCAGAAATGTTGCTCTCTGTGCACTTTATCGAACTTCACTGCTGAAACTCGTCACTGCCATTTGAAACGCTCAAGGTTCATCTGGCAGGCTAACAATAGACTCGTGTTTTGTTTTAATTAATTCTACTGAGATTATACTCTTTCTGTATAAGCATTGAATATTTGCATTTCTTATTTTGTAAACTTTCTATTCATATCTTTTGCCTCTGTCTTTCTCTTGAGAGATGAATTTTCCTATTTTTCAGAAGCTCTCTTGCACCTACAGAAATCAGTTCTGATATACATGTTGTGACTATTTTTAAGCTTATTTTTGTATTTTAAATTTTGCAGAGGAACTTTAGATATTCTGTAGTCGAAATGGATAAACTTGAGCTCCATTTTTATCTATACTTTTTGCTTTCATTAATTTTTTAAACCTTTTTCTTTCAAGATAATTGTAGATTCATGTGCAGTTGTAAGAAATAATTCAGAGACATTCTGTGAGCCCTTTGTGCAGAAACCCCTGATAGTAAAATTTGGACAAACTGTAGTAGAAGATCACAGCCAGGATGTTGCCATTGATGCAGTCAAGGCACACAGAAGAGTTCCATCGCTGTGAGACGCCCTCGTGCTGGCCTTTTCCAGCCAGCCCTGTATCCCTCCCACCTCTAGCCCTGCCCCGATCTGTTCTCCATCTCTAGCATTTTGTCATTACAAGAAGGCTAAATAAATGGAATCATACAACACGTGACCTTTTTGTATTGGCTGCTTTCACTCAGCATCATGGTCTAGCAATTCATCCAAGTTGTCTCCCATGCCAGTATTTGATTTCTTTGCATTGCACTGGGGTATGGATGGACCACAGGTTGTTTAGTCGCCTCCTCATTGAAGATCACCTGACTTGTTTCCAGTTTGGGGCTCTTACGAAGAAAGCAGATAGGACATTTTCTCCCAGTCTGCAGGCTGTCTGTTCATCCACTAAACAGGTACTTATACAAAGCAAAAGTTTTGAATCTTAATGAGGCCCAACGTGTCAAAAAAATTTTTAATGTGTCGTGTTTTTGGTGTTAAAAGCATGACAGCAGGAGAACTTTTTGCCTAGCCCTAGATATTTTTCAAAGATTATCTCCTGTGCTCTTTTTTCCCCCAAATTTTATTGATTTACATGTTACGTTTAAGTTGATGTTCCATTCTGAGTTGTTTCATATAAGGTGTGAGGTTTAGATCAAGGTTCTTTTTGTGTTTGCCTATGGATCTCGCCACACTCTACCACCATTTGGTACAAAGGCTATGGTTCCTCCGCTGAGTTGCTGTTGCAGCTGTCACTCATCGGCTGAGTGCATCTTTGTGGATCTGTTCCCGGGTGCTCTGTTCTGGTATATTGATCTGGATGGCTGTCCCTTCCCAGTACCGCACTGTCTTGATTACTGCAGCTACGAGAGACAACACACTGCATTACACTTTTATTAGGATCAGGAATACTGGAATAGACACATAATTTAAAATTACCCTAAAAATATTGGTATCGAGAGGTCTGCAAATATTTTCTTAGAATTATTTTTAAATTTTGTCTGTTTTGGTGATTATTTTCCCCTTGTCATTTTTTATCTGTGGATTTATTTTTGATTAGTGGTTTGCGATTCATCTAGTTCTGTTTTATTTTTCAAAAAATAAGACTTTGATGTATTTCTTAGTCTAGTTTTCTATTTTCTGCAGTTAACTGCTGCATTTATCTTTATCATTCCCTTCCAAGTGCTTTCTCTTGATTTACTTTGCTGTTCTTTAGTTTTTTCAAATTTCAAATTTATTTCGTTTATTTTTGTTTGTTTTATTTGCCATAAGTGTTTAAGGCTATGCTTTTTCCTCTGAACACTGCTTTAAATGTATTCCATGGAGTTTAATATATAATGCTTCCATTATCATTTCTAGGATTTCTGTATTTTCAGTGTGGCTTGCCTTTCATATGAGTTGGATGTTTAATAATGGTTCTTTTCGATTTCCAGTTTGAATAATCTTGTTATTTATTTTATTACTTTCTATTTTGATGGAACTTACATCTGGTTTCTTTGTGACCAAATTTGATCATACTTTATGTGTGCATTCTCTATTGTTATTGTATAAACTTACATATTTCTCAAATCTACCCAATGATTATACTAGGTCATTTACATCCTAAACCTGTCCTGTACTTAAAGTGGCATGTTAAGTATTTCCTGTTACAAGTTTGTCTCTTTATTTCTCCTTGAATCTCTTACCGTTTATCCTTGAAAGGTGGTTAGTGTGTTATTTGGTGGATACATATTTACCACTGTTCTGTCTCCACTGTGAGTGGGAAGATTTTTAGCACGATTAAACATCCCTTCTGTCATGCTTAGTGCTCTTTGGCTTGATTGTAGTTTATTCAGTGTTGGAATCACAAATCATTTGCTTAGCTTTCAGCCTTTCTAAATCACTTTGTTTTGGGTGTGTCTCGTATAGACTGTATATTATTGGGACTTGCTTTGTGAACCAAAATGAAAGTATTGTTTTCTTTTAATAAATAAAGGTAGTCCACTCACATTTATCAATATGACTACACATTTTCCATACTATAGGTTTTATGTGTATTTTAGTTGCTATGTTTCTCTATATGCATATCTTTTTTTGCTCTTTTATTTTCTAAAATTTCTCCTTGCAATTTGAAAGGTTTGTATTTTGTTCTAGTGATTACCTTTGTTCTTATGCTTTTTCACTTGTCTTTAGTCTTCTGTTTTCTTACATAGTCTTTTATACCTCGTTTGTCTATCTTTAATGATAACCTTTGACTTCTACCTCTTGCCTAAATGATCACTGATAAGTTGATTCTACTTTTCTCTTCCCTTCTTTCTCCACCCACTTGCTAATTGAAGTATTTCTGCTTTCAAAACACATAACATCATCACTGTTCCTCCACCCACCATTGTTCTGTGCTTGCTTCTCTTAGATCCACGATTAAGTCTATTAGATCCTCACCATTGGCCCTTTGGCTGAAGTGTTCCTGCCGTTTGACAGGTGAAGCTAATCTTTAAGAGCCCAAGATCAGCTCCTGGGTACAGCACCCCTGAGCTTTCGTAGGTTTAAGGCTGCGTTCTACATCCTTAACATTTGACAAGACGCTTTGCTTCCTAGTACACCCTTGGTTCACACATACCTTCTCTGGATTTCCTGAAGGTGTTACTCCATTGTGGCCTCAGCTGTATGTGTGTGTGGGATGTCTGATGGCAGCCCAGTTCTCTTACATTTGAAGTTATTTGGTAATTTTGCTACAGGCTTGGAGGATTCTGCAAATTTATCTTCAGAGTCTAATAGTTTTACTAAGATATTCCCAAGTATCCCTTGGGTATCATGGGCCTAACATGTAGCATTATGTCTTCTTTTGAGTCCAGAAAGGTTTCTTGGATCAGAGTTTTAAGTGTTTATTATATTTTACTATTTCATGGATCTCTCTATGTTGAGTCTCACTGGCCTGGCTTCCATTTCAACCACTTTGTTTCTGGCTTGTTTTACTACTCAGTTTGTTTTTGGCCTCTTGTTTGCTTTCTTTCTTTAATGCCCCTTATTACATTTTCATTTGATTATAGTCTTCCTGGAACACCTTATAATGTAATCTTCATTTCTGACATGATTTGGTTTTTTTCTTTGGCTTCTCATTTTATTCTTCACGTTTTTGTCGTTTTCTGCTCTCAGCGTTTGGGTTTTGGATTCAGGTTGTTTTTGCACATCCCCAGTGCTTATCTGAAGGTATGGAATTCAGTATAGAAGGTTGTATGTGGTTTTATGTTTCCTAGTTTCTTTTTTTTTTTTTTTTTTTTTTTTTTTTTTTTTTTGAGACGGAGTCTCGCTCTGCCGCCCAGGCTGGAGTGCAGTGGCCGGATCTCAGCTCACTGCAAGCTCTGCCTCCCGGGTTCATGCCATTCTCCTGCCTCAGCTATGTTTCCTAGTTTCATGTGGTTTGTTGGGGAAATCTTGACCAGCTTCAGTATTTAGATTCTCATGCCCTGTTTTATTATTAGGAAAACCTTGCACAGGGTCAGTCAGCTTTTGACTATGTGCTTTGTAGACAGGGTTGCCAGCCGGAGTCAGTTCCAGGATTCCTAGTTTGAGAAGATTCCCGTTCTTTGGTCGGCGTGGTGGAGAGCAGTCTCTGTAACAGCTTTTTTTTTTTTTAATTGTGGGGCATGCCCATCCATTTTTGGTTCCTGTTGTCTTACAGGATTCTGCATTTCCCCCCGGTCCTCGCTGTTTTTTCCCTTCCCTGCCAGGCTCTGATGGGCACGCCTGCCTGCCTGTTTGCTGTGTTCTCTTGCGGACGATGCGTGCCTGTCACCTGGAGCCCAGTGCACGTCGATGTCTTTTCTCCGTCGTCTATACACAAATCCACCAGGATCGTTTTCCAGTGGCTTTACGCTTAGGTTGGCCTTCCGACTTCTGGCTGTTACTTTCCTCAATTTTAGAATTGTTATTTCTTTCTTCTCTTTTTCATGAAAATTGTCTGGATTTCTCTGGCTTCCTGCAGGGGTGAGGGGCAGGGGCCTGAGCGACAGCTTGGCTGGGAATTGGTGTTTTCTTCTTTACTGACAAGTAATAATGTGGAGTTTATGGTTCTGTCCACCTTCTAGTTATGTGGAAAGGCAGGCTGTCCGTGTGGCGTCATCTGCATTTCTTGTTGATCTGTGGAGTTTATTGTGAGCAGATGCAGCAATGTGGCATTGGGTGGCTCTCATTACCTTGCCTACCAGAAGCAAGACAGTGGCATCACCCATCCACAGTCCGCATTGTCCATCCACAGTCCGCATCGTCCATCCACGGTCCGCATCGTCCATCCGCGGCCCGCATCGCCCATCCGCGGCCCGCATCGCCCATCCGCGGCCCGCATCGCCCATCCGCGGCCCGCATCGCCCATCCGCGGCCCGCATCGCCCATCCGCGGCCCGCATCGCCCATCCGCGGTCCGCAACTCGTTCTTTCTGCCATGCCCGAGAAATCTTTGCTGCACTTCCTGGGGAAGATATGATTTTATTTTGCTCCACTGGAGAAAATGATTTTCTGACTAGAAATTACGCTAATGCCGGATTCCCTCATTGGGCAGAAACCTGTTCTCCAGGACATTACTCCGTGGGGACCAGGCCATACCATTTCGGTGCCACCCACGTAAGATACACCAGTCAATTAGTGTTTCGTTAATTGATAATGCCAATTTTTACTATTTCTTTAAACATAGAGACACATTAAGTTGAATTTTGTTGTGAAATTTAGCTTCCAATGAAGCTTTTGTCACCTCATTTTGTTTTGTGGTTTCTTAGAACATAGCTAATTATTGTGAGGCTTTAAAAACATCAAGCTGATAAATTAAATGAAAGAGTGAAAAAATATCTAGAGAATAAACCATCCAGAAAATACTGTCTTAGAAACAATATTTGAAAATGACCTGGCTTTGTTCAGTGTAATTCAAAGGGATCATTACCACTGACTAACAGTAAACATAATAAAACTCTTGGTAGATTTATAAAGCCCTCATTCTATCTGCTGCTTCAACGGTAGCCAGGCAGACATTCATATTTTCTCAAAGGTCAAAACAGATGCTAATGTAATATCGGGTGCCTTTCCAAAGGTTAATCTCTGTATCGATCACAGTGCTGTAAACTCGCTGAACCACAGTCAAATATTTTCTTTTCCCCTGAGGGTTAAAATCAGGAATGTGAGATCAATGTTTTCTGAATGTAAATTTCAAAGTTAGTGTCATCCACATGTTACATTTGCTAAAGAAGAAAGGAAGGAAGGAAGGAAAGAAAAGGTAAGAAAAGGAAGAGAAAACCACGCTGTGTTTCTGGCAGCTCTCATCTGCTTAGAGCAGAAACGGGCCTTACCTTCTCAGAGCAGGCAGTCCTCCGTGTCCGAAGGAAAACTTAAAGCCACTCACCCCCTGCCCTTTTCCCTCCCTTCATGCAAACTCAAAGAACCTCTCCTGTTGGTTTGCACCTCAACGGAAAATCTTCAGCCTTAGGATGCTGCCATGTGGGTGGATTCGTATATTGAACCCTTCTAATCAATGGCCCTGAGAATGGTTACAATGAATCGGGCAGGAGCTGAGAGCTAGAAGCATCGCAGGGCCGTCTGGGGCTCCTGAAGGCCGGAGGGTCCTGGACAGTCTGAGAGAGCCACGAGAGCCATAAATACTTGTCAGGAGGGTGCCAGGAGAGCTGGTGCAGAAGAGGTTCGAGTAACCATGTAGTGATTTTGCTCTTCGTGTTGATGGAAACTGGCTCCACTTCGATTCGGGGTGACCACCCTCCGTCCCCCCCACTGTATACTTTGCAGGAAGCACTGGCCCGCGACCTCAGTACTGGGAGAGGCACACAGACCACTAGGGGAGAATGGGAGGATGAGCCGGAGCCCAAGATGGAACGATCAGCCCAGCACACTGCTGCTGAGGTGCTGGAGAGCGAGGGCCTCACACTGACGGGGGCGATGACGAGAGGCCAACGCCACTGCATACCGTTGCTAGGAGCCTGAGAACAGGGCCTGCGCCTGAGGCATCAGGGCCAAGGGAGGGCCCTGGTAAAGTCATCTATCCCACTCACTGTGGCTGCCTAACAAGTCATCCCCAAATGCAGGGGCTCAAAGCAACAGCACTGATTTCACTCCTAACTCACCATCTTCGTGGAATTTGAAAGGGCAGCTGGTCCTGCTCCACCCGGGATCACCGGAGCTGGCGGAGGCTGAGGCCGGAAACAGCTGGAGGCTGCTCACTGGCGTCTCCTGCCCAGGCTGTGGGGGCCCAAAGAGCACGGCTGGAATGGCGGTGGGGGCCTCAGACATCTCTCGGCATCACAGGCCCCCGGATACAGGGGAAGGAGCTTCTCGATGGGCAAGTGTCGCTTTCGGGGCTGTGGGAGAAAGCGTGTGAGATGGAATATATTAGTGCTGGCGAATTTGGGAAAGCAACCTGCCACATCATTTTATTTGCCCGAGACTCGTAGCTCATTTGATCTCATAATCCCCTTTTGCTTTGGCCATTCTGGGCTGGGTTTCCTGTCACTTGCAGCTATAAGAGCCCTAAGTGGTACAAAGGCCCAAAGAAATGTGCCGCCCTTCTTGGTCTTTCTCAAGGACTTGCGCTAACTGCAGTCGCTGCGGCAGTCAGTGTTGGATCACAGCCTGGTCTTTGCTTTCTGCGTCCCCTTATGTCCGGAAGGCCCGAGTTCCTATTGCGGAGGCTGTGCCAAGAGCCAGGCCTCCTTGCTGCTGAACGTCCTAGGTCTGGGACGAGCGTGGGGCAGTGCCCTGCTGGCTTAGCTCGTGGCTCACTTAGCAGCAGTTAGGAGACGGCGCTTGTCAGCACGGGGAGCATGTGCCTGTGCAGCGCCTCGTCTTTCCCGCCGCTGCCCTCCCAGCCTCGACAGGAGCCGCTAGTTACTGTGGAAGGCGGGTGAAAGGGGCGGACTTAGCAACATTCTGCCAGCACTAGCAAGTGGCTTTTTCTACTCCTTACTCCAGCCGATCCTTTAATTCTCCAACACCAAGTAGATATCCCACAATTCAATTTAGTTCTAATACCAATTACCCGGGGCTGTTGTCAGACCACAGGCTAAGGGCTCCTTCCCTCATCGGGGCCCTCAGTTCAGACACAGGTATCAGGCACTCACACTTCTGTGCAACTTGCCTACAAATCAGAGTTCCTGCAACCCCTCACCTCAGGTTCAATAATTCGCTAGAATGACCCGGAGAACTCAGGAAAGCACGTTACCTGCCTTTACTATTTATTTTAAAGGATGATACAGATGAAGAGCCAGATGAGGAAGTGCATAGGTGAGGTCTCTGGCACGGTCCCAAGTGCAGGAGCTTCTGTTCTCATGGAGTGCAAATGCGTGCACCACCCTCCTGACACAGGGACTCGTGCACTAATGTGGGGGACCCCAGAACTCCACTGCTAAGGGGGTTCGAGGCTTCACTACATTGGCATGATGGATTCCATCACTGGCCATTTGTGATTGGCTCAGTCTCCAGCCCTGGTTCTCTCCCTGAGGATTGGTGTGGGGACGGATGGTGGAGCTGTCAGTTTTAACTTTCTAATCATGCCTTGGTCTTTCTGGCAACCAGTCCCCTCTTGAAGCCGATGGGCCCCCAAGAGCTGCCTCATTAGAACAAAAGGAATTCCTGTCACTCTTATCACTCAGGAAATGCCAAAGGTTTTAGGAGCTCTGTGCTAGGAACAGGGACAAAGACCAAATATTGTTCTTCTTCTGCCATCACTAGTCAAAGGGCCCTCGAGGTGCCCACGTTGCTTGATGGTGGGTTAACGGGGTGTTCGTGGATGATGGTACAGTTGCATGCAGAGGTCCCCCTTGGACACTGAGGTGAGATCTGCAGAGAAGCCATTCGCCGTCAGTGTTTCTTTATATGCTGGACTATAAAGTTGAAAAATGATGCTATACAATTGTCTAAGGGGAAATTTCTCTCTGCCTTTCCACGGATCAAATTTCCTACAACTGGAAAAGAATCCACTGGGACCACTTGTGGCCTAAATGATTGTTTTTATGTTACTTGTTTTTGGTATATTATTAATTTAATGGCAGAGAATCCTTAATTTCAACCATTAGGGAACCCAGAAAAAACTGAGTACATTAAAATAACGTAAAACGACTTAAAAAGCCTTAAAGTGACTTCAAAGACTTAGAATGACTGAAGAGTAAACGTCCTGGTAAAGCGTAATACGCTGCAGCGGGGTCAGGAGAGTCCCAAGACATCTTTAGTCTTCTTCTAAAACGATCTCAGCAGACAAGGTGCGTATCTCATGACCTCCAGACAACATGAACAACGGAGTGCAGCTCTGCATTTGTGGACGACCCAAATGCGGTCGGCTTCACATGTGTGCTGTCACGATAGCATATTGATTGGCTAAATTTTTGGAGTAAAGGAAGCTTGGCCTAAACTTCCCTCTATGGGATATGCTATTTTGAAAAACAAGATAAAACTTTTTTATAATGCATTTAGACATGCTGACACAGATACACGTTTCTTTACAAGGTTGTATATTTAGGGGTAACTAAAGAATTTATTAGGCTGGGTATATGATGGCTCACTCCTATAATCCCAAAACTTTGGGAGGCTGAGGCGGGCGGACCATTTGAGGTCAGGAGTTCAAGACCAGCCTGGCCAACATGGTGAAGTCCTGTCTCTACTAAAAATAAAAAAGCTGGGCATGGTGGCGGGCACCTGTAGTCCCAGCTACTCGGGAGGCTGAGGTAGGAGAATGGCATGAACCCGGGAGGCGGAGCTTGCAGTGAGCCAAGATCGCACCACTGCACTCCAGCCTGGGAGACACAGCGAGACTCTGTCTAAAAAAAAAAAAGTTGGATGTGGTGGCACATGCCTGTAATCCAAGCTACAAGCTACTGGGGGAGGCTGAGGCAGAAGAATCGCTTGAACCTGGGAAACAGAGGGTGCAGTGACCCGAGATTGTGCCACTGCACTCCAGCTTAGGCGACCAAAAAAAAAAAATCAGATATTTAATTAGGCCATATTTCATGAATATTCATTCTATTAAAATGTTTGTTCTTTTGTAGTCATCCATGAAGTCAACACAGCTTTGTAACTAGCAAGAACTAGGCCTCAGTGGCGCAGTGGTGAAGCAGGCAGATACCGTGTGCTGAACTTCGAGACTCACCAGGGAGGAGCAGCAAACACAGCTAAACGTAGACCCCGAAGCCCTCCCCAGTGTGAGTCAGTGGTACTGTGCTAACGGCTCTAAGGTTCCCAGATAGCAAACAGCCCTGAGCAGGTGAGCCGTGCGACCTCCCCAAGGAGCAGAAACAGCCAGCATCCCTCACGGCAGGGCAAGAGGATGGCGCTGAAGATGGTGGAAGGCGCCCGGCGCAGGGAGATTGCAGACGGGGAAAGAGGCTGAATTTCACTCCATGTGGTGGGAGCGCAGGGAAGGGCTTTAAGCAGGAAAGCCTGCAACGCGATTTTTCTTTTACAAAGACCATTCTTCCCTGCAGCGGAATGGACAGGTTGGAGGAGGACCGAGTATCTTCCCTGCAGCGGAATGGACAGGTTGGAGGAGGACCGAGTATCTTCCCTGCAGGGGAATGGACAGGTTGGAGGAGGACCGAGTATCTTCCCTGCAGGGGAATGGACAGGTTGGAGGAGGACCGAGTATCTTCCCTGCAGGAGAATGGACAGGTTGGAGGAGGACCGAGTAGCCGCAGGGAGGCGAGGTTAGAGGCTGAGGCTGGGGGCCAGTGTGTGCAGGGCAGGTGGGGAAAGGGGGCTGGTGGGGGAGGGGTTTGGAGGTGGACAACGTTGGACGTGAGCCATGAGGGGATGAAAACTCAAAGGCATATCAGGTGCAGGCACAGTTTAGAGGAGAAACGCCGAGTTTGGTCTTGAGCGTGTTCCAGTCCGCGGTGGTGAGGCTGCATGAGGGACGTTGGATTGGCAGGCGAGGGTGCGAGCATAGAGGTCTGAAAACCACCTTTATGATGAAAAAATCCCCGTGGGGTTTTGAATATGTTGGTGGGCCGTCTGTTGTGTTTTATGGGGTCAGTGACATGCCATAATGTTTAAGTTATTTGGACTTTATAAGCTTACTCTGTGGTAGGGCAAGTACTTCGCCTTATCAGTGTTTTTCTGGCTATTCTTATCTTTTTCATATGAATTACAGAATCATATCATTTCAATTAATTAAAAACCCAGTTATTTTGATTGGGATTGTAATAAACCTTAAAATAACTTCAAGAGAATTAACATATTTCTAATACCTTTGCTTTATAGTATTCTTGGCTTATTAGAGAAAAATGCATTTGCCAGCTGCGATACTGTGTGATGGTCCCAGAGGGTATCAACTGTTTTCAGTAAGACAGTCTTGTATATTAAAATAGCTACAATTGGATTCCATAATCTACTTTCTCCAGGCACCGTCTGTCTTCTACACCAGCCAAAGTGGGGGCATCAGGTGAGGATGTGACAGGCAAGTTCTTCAGTGCCCCCTCTGTAGATCAGGGATGCTGATGGAAGATGCTGATTTCAGCAGGGCTGCTAGGGATCCCAGTACAGGCACAAAGGCCATGCTGGCCACAGCCACAGCTCACACCTCCCACCCTGCTCCTGGAAACCCTATGTTGCTGTTGTGGATGCTGCAGCCAGCCCCCTTGATAGTGTCTCTGTGGCCCTTGTCCGTGTGCATCTAGTGCTACAAGTTCTAGGCAGGTGAAGAGTTGAATGGACGAAGCCTAGACCGTGTGCTCTGCTTCAGGTGCAAGGGAGTCTAGAAAGTAAGTGTCCTATGCTTCAAATTCTAGGTGAGGTGTGGTTGACTCCCACCAGGTCCTTAGATATATCCTCTGTCCTTGCACTGAGCACTCAGTCCCTAACCCGCATCCTTTGGAGAGTTTGGATTACAGTGGAAATCCGCTTGGGAACAATGGTACTGTAAGTCCCTGACAGGGACAGCTGGCAAAGAGCGAACCCTTCCAAAGAGGGTGACTTCAGCCCTGGGAGGAAGGCCGGGAATGGAGTGGGAGTTGGCACGGGGTGGGGGGTGGAGGTGGTAGGAACCAGGGCAGACACGGCTCTGGTGCCAATGCAGGGTTGAAAATTATGTGCTCCAACCTCACTTTACCTGTACTCAAGTTAATTTTCTACTCTGCCACTCACAAGAGCGATATGAAATGCCTAAGAAAAAATCAAGTCACAAGATGAAGCCGGAAAAATCTATTTATAATTACAGAATTTACCATAAAAGTAGTGCCTTGTGCTATCGATCATCTTATCCAGTGACCTTATTTCAAATGTCTTCGTTTCTGTGTATAAAGAGATTATGAAAAACCTGTCAGTTTGTAAAAAGCAAAAACATGGATTGGAAATAATTTTCAGAAATTTGAATTTACATTTTTCAAGATAATTTACTTTCTTCCTGATTAAAACAACAACAGTATGATTGTGCTTATTTTAAATACGTCTATATTCAGCTCTCACCATCTTTTAATATTGCATGAGTTTTCCACTAAGCTTAAAATAAAATATCCCCCTTTTCCAGAATTTAAATTATTTTGTTTCTGCCTTCTAGTAAGCTGGACATTTCAAGCAAACCCACAGCATCATTATGGTTTCTTTTGTATTTTTCTCAACCTAGTGTTTTTTTTTTTTCCTTAAACGACTCATGACAGTTACAAGGAATAAATAAAATACCCGATAGTGTGATGACTTGCACACTGGGTTTGGCTGACATGCTAGTTGCACTCCCCAGCTCCGTCAGCATTCTGTGGAAGGTGGTGTCGTCCTGAATTTGCTTTTCCTATATTAAACCTGGAATTACCTGAGCACCAGTCTCTTCCTTCCAGAACTCAGCTTAATTCTAAGCTTTGAGAGTTAATTTTATGGTGCTTGCCGTTCGGCTCGTGTTGCCCTCATTTAAATCAGACGTTGATTTCCCAGGCCTGGCTGTCGGCCCCTCTCACGTTGTGTGACTCCTGCAGGACGCAATGCTTTCCGTTTCTTGGTTTGTGTAATTGTCAGATGTGCCGCTTCCTGTCTTGTTATATGTTTCGTATCCGTGGAGAATGAAGCTGCGTTTAATATACTGATAAAAACATCGTGGGATCTCACTGTAAAGCGAATGTCTGCGAGAGGCTGGCACTGTCTCAGCTGGTGGATCTGTACGGATGGCTGAGCCGCACAGGACGGGCCGCTCCGCTCCAGGGACGGGCATCTTGCTGGGAGACCACGCAGAGGGCAGGAAGCTTCCCAGCGAGGATGGTGCTGGGTTCTCCTGTAAGATGTTAAGGGAAGAATCACAAAATGAGTGTTTTGTGCTTTCAAATAAGTTAGGGAAGTATTTATTACACAAGGCTAAATACTTTCTTGGTGCAAAGCACCCAGTCCCGCACCTCAGTGTTCGGTGTTTAATAGCTAGCGTGCCTCAGGCATCATGCAGTGGGGAGTTTCAATGCCGTAGGCCACTGGGGCTCATCTGGACGTCCTTGTCTGCCCACTGGCCTTGCCACCCCCATTTGCAAGGTAATATCTAGAGAGTGGTGGGCCAGCCTGAGTCCCTTTCCTGGGAATGTGGAACTGGGCCTGAGAGTCGGTGTGCTAAGAGTCACCGCATGCTGAGAAAGGAGGGACCAGCAGTGCGGGGAGCTGGGGAAAGGAGGGGGAGGCGGTGTCCAGGCCTGGGTTCCGCCTACACGGAGCACCGGTGGCATCCCTGCCATGGCACAGTTGGCTGTGGGAGTGTAGTGGTTGAAGGCGGTGCCTCTGCACTTGAAGCTTGAACCCTAGTCCTACTGTTGACTGCTGTGTGTGTGTGTGGGGGGGGGCAGTTCCTTGACTTCTCTGTGCCTTGTAAAATGAGACTGTAATTGACTGCTGCCTCCTCATGGAATGCAGTAACTTTCATTTAGGTAAAAACACTCAGAAAACTGCCTGATATAACTGCACCTTCCCTAACAGGGCGTCCGGGGAAGTTCCCACGGTCTCCCAGAACGCTGTGCTGGGCAAAGAGCAGCCATTGTGTACCATGTCGGTGGACTGTAGCACAGGTTCCTACGGACCGATGTAAAAAAGCTCCTAATGGTGGCTTTTGGGTAATCTGTGTGTTTACTTGCTCAGTTCTGGCTTTCTCTGCAATCTTCTCAGCTCTCACACTCAGTCAATAGTCTGGAATTGAGAAGCTGAAAATCATTTTTATTTCCTTAGATATGATCTAATTTAGAAGGAAAATCTATTGCACAAATTCAGGTCGTGCATTGTGAAGCTAAAATAGAAATGGTTCCTCAGTATCTCCCTGGTCCTTTCAATCCTGACCGGCTGCCTTCCATGGGGACTGGGGCATAGCAGGCTGGACACTGGCGTGGGGCCGATCACTGGGAGCTGGACACTTCCTGGAGGAGCTGTGAGGGGTGTCAAAGGAGGAAATGGGAACAAGCTGATGTCAAAAGTGAGGTTGGGAGCACCACAGGTGGCCCCACGGAGGCGGGGACATCACCCTACAATGCCTGGTCAGCAGCTGTCCTTTGTGAACTCCTCAGGCTCCCTGGACTCTGCTCACAGTCGAGTCCACAGCAGCCTGTGACCCGCGCCATCACTCCACCTCCTCTCCTGGGGGGCAGCTTGGCCCAGGCGCCCAGGCTGGCCAGGAACCCCCTCCCCGCCACTCCCAACCCGGCCACTTCCCTGCCTCCCTCAGGGCTCCTCAGTCCTGAAGACTTTCAGGGCCTCCTGCTGAGGGTTCCTTCTGTGTTCCAGCAGGGGCAAGCCTTGCTGCTGTCCCTGCTGAGTTGAAGCGGCTTCTCTGCACGGGGGGAGTCCTTCAGGATGGAAACTGTCTATGTGTGCTTCCTGACACGTGGGCTCGGGCACACAGCGGCACACAACAGGCGTCTGCTGGGTCTGGCAGCTCTGGGGCGGGAGGGCAGGTGCACAGCGGGCTGCCCTCCTCTATGTTGGCCACATGACTGGAGGAGGCCGGCCATCCTCGGAGAGTCAACTCACCAAGCAGTCACTTCTCAATTAGGAGCATCACCCAGAGATGGTTTTTAATTTTGTCTAATGTGATAATTTTGTCATATAATGATAATGTAATGATTGCCGATTATTCAAGTCACAGATCAGGCCTTAATTAAAACTGCTAAATTCCTAATTGATTCCCAACAGGGCCACTCATGAGTGCAGAGAAAAAGCATTATCTTGACGGGTGGAGATGTTTGTGCCTGTGCCTCCTGTGACTGGCAGGGTTTGCAGGTGAACTGACCACGCAGCCCCAAGCTGAATTCGCTGTTGGCGTCCACGGGGCCTGTCTTTGACAGAGGGACAGGGAGCAGCGCCCTTCTGCAGGCCTTATGCGTGTGCACACCTGAGTCGTGTGCGAGGCAGCTTTAGAAAAAGTTCATTGCCTTTTAGGCGAGCGTGCTGTGTGCAGAGCAGAGCTAGCAGCTGGCTGGAGATGCAGCCTTAGACAGTCTGGTCCTTAGAACTGGTCTTTTGACAACCTAATTTTTTACATGTATATTTTTTATATTTTATATATATATATATATAGAGAGAGAGAGAGAGAGAGAGAAATTATATTTATTCAAAAAAATTAGGTTTTGCTGGTTTAATTTCGCGTTAGTGGGTACCACTCTGTTTTAATTATTTTCTCCCTTTATATCAGCAGATCTCCTTTTACTTCCTTAAACTTAACACCCTTGATCATTGTCTCTTATTTTGTGCATCACGTCGTAGGCTGCATGCTTGCTTTCTTTTCTTTTTTTTGAGACAGTGTTTCGCGGTTGTTGCCCAGGCAGGAGTGCAATGGCACCATCTCGGTTCACTGCAACCTCCGCCCCAGGTTCAAGCAATTCTCCTGCCTCAGCCTCCCAAGTAGCTGGGATTACAGGCACCTGCCACCACGCCCAGCTAATTTTTGTAGTTTTAGTAGAGATGGAGTTTCGCCATGTTAGCCAGGCTAGTCTCAAACTCCTGACCTCAGGTGATCCACCTGCCTCAGCCTCCCAAAGTGTTAGGATTACAGGCATGAGCCACTGCGCCTGGCCAAAGGCTGCATACTTTATAGCACTTTAAAGTCAAAAAATATTTTAAGATTTCATGATGCATTTTGATAGTAGAACAGCTAGGTTCCCCCTGAGCTTGTGAAGTTTGAGAAGTATGTGTAGATTACTATTTGAAATCTTAAGCTACTGATGAGCTTCGTATCTAATTCACATTCTTACATGCTTTAAGCTCCTTAGTATTGCAGTGTAAATCATTTTGTTGCTTCAAAATGCTCTTTAAATGAGCATTTTGATTAGAAAATAAGTCAACACTGCATTTTATTTTTATTGTTGCAGCTACATGACTAATTCATGGAAAGTTTCAAAGACAATTAGCAGCGCTGTGAGCTAATAGGGAATTTAGAGAGATGTTTGGGGGGGGAGAGTGTTCATTCTGCTCATTGAATAAGGTGTTTCTCAGTGCCATTTAGATTGTATCTAGAAGATACTAAAATAACTAATTGAAAATGTGAAAAGCTCAGTTAAAATGTTTTTGTTTTCTTTTTGCTTTATGATTAGGTTTCCCTGTGTCAGCTGGTTGTTTTAGCATTAGGTAAACATGGCCTTAAATAAAATTTTATCTAAGCAGATTTCTTATTTAGGGAAAATCTTATTTATTATTTGGGAAAAATTAAATAACTGCAATTATAACAGCAAATAACATAATCACTATAATCGGCATATGACTTATTTATATAAACCCATGACCGATCTTTCTTCCTCCCTCCATTCTTTCCTTCCTTCCCTCTTTCTTCTGCATTAGCATATAAGTAAAACAATGCTTGAGGACTTAGATGAGAAGAGGTCAAGAACTCTAATAAAACTCTAATAATTAGCATAGTGTAGTATTAGAGCAAAGACAGAAAAAACAATGGAAAAGAATGGAGAGCCCAGAAACAGACTCAAACATATAAGGCTCTCTGATTTATGACAGAGGTAACACTACAATTCAGTATGAACGAGTTTTACTTTGAATATACAGCCCCATGCCAATATGTGAAAGAAAATGTACCTTTATCCCTACCTCATTCCATACACACTGATCATTTCTCTATGGACCATAGATCTAAATGTGAAAAGCAAAATGTAACAAAATATTAGTGAACTAATGTACCTTTATCCCTACCTCATTCCATACACACTGATCATTTCTATATGGACCGTAGATCTAAATGTGAAAAGCAAAATGTAATAAGATATTAGTGAACTCACAGTAGGACAACATTCGATAAACAGGACCCCAAAAGCACCAACAGTAAAGGATAAAACAAGATCGGACTATATTTAAGACCTTTTGATCATCAGAAGTTACCATTAAGGGCTTGAAAAAACAATTTACCAAGTGGGAGATTTTTACCGTTTGTATTCCAGTAAAGGATTCATAGTGATACCATGGAAAGAGCTCCTACAAATCAATTAGGAGAAACTCCAGACCACCCTGTAGAAAAATGAGCAATTTCACTCTCGTTTCACTAGAAGAAGACACCCAGTAGACAGTAATAATATGAAAAGATGCAGAACTTCCTTAGTTACAGGGAAATTCAAATGAAAACCACAGTGTCATTTTACACCACGCCCATCTGGATGATGAAATTGAAAAAGATGAAAAGAAGCAAATATTGGTAAGGACATGAAACAATGGAATATATACACTGCTAGTGGAAACGTAAATTACTTCCACGGCTTGAAAGGTTCATTTGCATGAACCCTCAGTCTCACTCTTAGGTGAGCCCCAACAGAAATACCACTCTATGTTCATTTAAGAATGTACTAGAATGTTCATAACAGCAGTAAAAATTAGATATACAATATATAACATCATGGAACACTCAAGAATATAAGCCAGACATAAAAAAGTGCATATATGATTTTAATGACATAAAGTACAAATATAGGAAAACTGATCTGTGCTGTTAGAAAGTAGGATAGTGGTTCCTCTTGGGGAGCGTGAAAATTAGGGGACTCATGGGGGGACTCTGGGTTCTAGTGGTTCTATATCTTACGGCGTGCGTTCTCAGCTTGTAATAATCCATTGATGTACAGGTATGATAGGTGCACTTTTTCCCTTTTTGTATTTATTCTCTATTCAGGGATTACCTATGGGCTGCTCACTTGTTTTTGTGACTGAAGTTTCATTGGGACACAGATGTGCTTATTAAATGATGTATTATCCACAGCTACTTTCATGTTATAACAGAGAGTTAAGTTGCCAGATCCGTGGTACTTCAAAATAAGCAAAAAGATTTTGTTAAGACACAGACAAGGAGATAGAGTACTGCAAATGTAAAATGTGTGTGCACACGCGAGCATGTGTACTGGGTGTGCATGTGCCTATGTGCCTGTGAATGTCTGTATGTGTGTGGTGTGCATGGGCGCATATAGACAAATGTGCCTGCATGTATGCGAGCTTATATGTATGCATGTATGAGTGTGCCTACATGTGTGTTATGTGTGTATGTGTGCATGTGTGGGTGAGTACATGTATGCATGTGAGCCTGTGTGCACACTTGTATGCAGGTACACACATGTATGGAAGTGTGACTAGTGTGGATGCATACATGTGTGGCCCATATCCGCATGATTGTGTGTGTGTGTGAATGTGTGCATGTATGTGTGCATGTGTGAATTTTGATTTGGTGTGTACACATGTATTCCTGTGTGGATGTGCATGCATATGCATAGTTATGCCTGCATGCATGCATCCATGTGTTTTCATGTACATACATGTATATGTTCATGTATGTGCCCATGTGGTGTACATGTGATAATATGTGTGTGTGTGTTTTATGTGTGTGTTGTTCCAACTGAAGATTGTCAGTGAAATTTCTTTTTTGTCTTGTACAAGTACTTGCCTGAATTAACATTTCAGGGGCAGCAGCAGAATTACCAGAAAATGAATTAATTAGTCTTGCTCACTGTGGGAAAAATAAATAACCATCTTAAGAGTGTGCATAACCTCTCTAATACAAAACAAACAAATGGAAACTGGTGCTTTTCTTGTGTTGTTATAGGCTTTGGAAATCATAGCCTCTGAAAGGAATTTAGCATTTTAAAAATAATAATTTACAGAAATACCTAAGACATTGAGGCATCAGTGTCTCGGTGTCTCACTTGAGACATTGTTTTGAAATATTGTTTTCTTTCTGGCAGAGGGAGGGCGCCTGCACCTCCCTCTAAGGAGAACCGTGTGTATTTCTCTTGTGCTGCCTGACCTCGCAACCCAGGACAGAACAGTCACACACCATCTTGATGGCAAATATTATAGCACCTTGAAATGTTTAGTAGGTGGTTAATCCCAAAGGCGAATTGCCACTTACAGTCTGTAACCAGGAAGAATAGTAGAATACTGAGAAATTATTCTTCTGTGTATTATTTACACATCTAAGCCATTTACTTTTTCAGCTCATAGGCCTTACTTGAGGCCGTTTTTGAATAGAGTGTTGACTGCTTTTCTAATTAACCAAGGTGCACACTTTATTTAGATTTCCTTAGTTCTTCCTTGATATCCTTTTCTGTTCCAGGACCCCATCCGGGACCCCACTTCACCGTTCATCGTCATATCTCCCAAGTGTCTCCTTGGCTGTGACAGTTTCTCAGGCTTTCCTTGTTTTTGATGACCTTGACGGTTTTGAGGTCTGTTGGTCAGGTATCTTGTAGGATGGCACTAAAATGAGATTTGTCTGACATTTTTCTCATGATTTGACCAGGGTTGTGGATTTGGGGGAGAATGAGCACAGAGTTAAAGTGTCATTTTCATCACACCCTGTGGAGAGTACCTGCTCTCAGCCTGACTTATCATGGGCTGAGCTAGTGTCAGTCAGGTTGCTTCACTGCAGAGTTCCTCTCTTCCCCGCATCTGTACTGTGCTGGTTGGAGGGAAGTCACCACCAGCAAGCAACACTTAACAGGAAGGGAGCTATGCTCCCCACTTGCGGACGAAGTATCTTTAGAAGCTAGTTGGGATTCTTGTACATACATTTGTTTATGCTTCTCCCATTATTTACTTATTCAGTCATTGATTTATATCAGTTTGGACTAACATACATTTATTTTATGCTTTGAGTTATAATCCAATATTGCTTTATTTCTTACTCAACTTCTTCCCAGTTGTGGCCATTGGGAGCTCTTTCCATTGGTGCCTGCGTCCCATTGATGTGCTCCTAACATCGTGCTTGTTTTCCTTTCCTTGAGCCCTTCCTTATTTTAGAGCATTGCAATATGCTGCACGCTCGTCTTGTATACTTCCTGCTCCAGTCCCAGAGTACACCATTTCTCCAAGAAGCCTTGTTCTCTTTTATTGGAGACTGGTATTATAAGCCAAGATCTGGGTGAGCCAAGGTGTGCTCATCGATATTGGAATGTCGTTCATTCGACACGCTCTCAGCTGATTGATAGAGCATAGAAATATATGCATGTATACTAGTTTGTATGTACAAACACACACACACATTTATATACATTGGTGTATGAATAGTTCTCATAAAAGCATCTATTTCTATGTTAAGCCAAGTCCATATCGTTACCACATGGATAATTGTAGCCTCCACCCCTTGCACATGTGTAATTCCCATCATCCACAATCTGTTTACTTAATCATTCACTTCCAGTACTATGTATATCAGTTTCAGAATTCTTCATTGGCACTGTCACGGGAAATGCCTTCAGCGTCCACAGTACAGTGAGCTTGTACAGTTACTTCTCCCTTGGAGATGGACGAGGCAGTGGGGGACCTTGGCTGCTGTAACCTGCTCTGACGTTGTCCCCTGCCTCCTGTGACACGTTATGTGACTGCTCCCCTCTCCTAGATGTTGTTACTTGACATCTGTATCTGTATGACACGTTCTGCTTACTGCCCAGGCCATTGCCTTCCTTCTGCTTCTATTTCTGCTGCTTCGACTTGTTGAGTGGTGACCGGCTGATTGACAGAGGATTGAGCACCTTCTCTTGGGTGTATGTTTCCTCATTTGGTCCTCACAGCAGCCTTGTGAAATAGGTATTATTAACCACATTGAACAGCTGAGGAAGCAGAATGATTCTCATTTTATTTTATAAAAATATTTCAGTAGTCTCTGTCAGGAGTTTTACCCCACTTGTAAGCTAGCAAGTTAGCCTGGCGCCGTGTCACGGATGCTGACAGGAGATACGAGCCTCAGGACTTTGTTCCCCAGGCCACAGTAGGCAGCGTGAGTAGGAGCCTACCTGGGTCTGGCAACACTTGCACAGGCAGTAATTTGTGTCAGGAGAGGAATTTGGCACTGAGGAAACACAAATCCATTTGGCAGGACAAAAAGCATCCCTGCCCTTTGCTCCAGAGGGACATGTCTCTGCGTTTCAGGGCTGGTGCGCTGTGCGTGCATCTGTGAAAAGATAGCCTGGAACAAAGACAGTCGGTTCTTCTGCTTAGAAGGTGAATGGAAACTTTCCGTTCAGTTTTGCCAGCTGCATCCTCACATCGGATTCACCTTCCCAGAGCACCACGCAGGTGCTCCCGCTGAAACGTCTGCTTCTGTTACTCCCACGTTCAGAGCCTCTCCACACTCTTCAGGGTCTGTTAATTTCTATGGCATGGCAACGCCTTTGTGGCATTCATCACCTTTTGCCTTCTTGTATGTCTTCTGTTTCCTATACTATTAGACTGTACAATTCTTGAGGGTAAGATGATATTTAATTTAATTAATGTATTCATTTATTTTTGGAGATAGAGTCTCCCTCTGTTACCCAGGCTGGAGTGCAATGGCACGATCCCAGCTCACTGCAACCTCCACCTCCCAGGTTCAAGCAATTCTCCTGCCTCAGCCTCCTGAGGAACTGGGATTACAGGCATGTGCCGCCACACCCAGCTGATTTTTGTATACTTAGTAGAGACGGGGTTTCACCATGTTAGCCAGGCTGATCTCGAACTCCTGACCTCAAGTGATCCTCCCACCTCAGTCTCCCAAAGTGCTGGGATTATAGGTGCGAGCCACTGCGCCAGCCAGAGGTGATATTTTAAAAAGCATTCTAGTAGCTGATAATGTTTAGTATAATAGCTGTAGGTTTTTCAGTAAATGTTAAATTGAATGAATGTTTTCAGTCTTCCTGAAAAAAATGAGAAATACATTTCTTAGGGCTTAAAATTTGGACTTCTGAATCACCTTTCCTAATGTATCATTTTATTAGAAGTTAGATTACTAGAAATGATCAGAGTCAACATGTCAATTACACATACACATGCACAGACATCTACATCTCACTCAAGTATGTAAAAGTACGGGCCCCTCTTATGAGGATCCCCACGGTTTATATACAGACCCTTCTGTTTAGGACCAACAGGTTCGTACGCGCCCTGTGCAGTAACAGATTCACTCCACCGAGACAGCAGGTTTTGAAGCAGAGAAACAGTGTAATGATCACAGAGCGATGAAGGAGGAGATGGGAGGAGACCCACAAATTCATCTCCTGGGGTTCTGGGCTGGAGTTTCTGAGAGGATCATGGAGGGTGAGGGGCTGGAAAATTGGAGTGGTGATTGGTTGGGGTAAGGAGGGTGAAATCATCAGGACGTGGAAACTTCATTTGCTGGTGAGTGAGCTCCTGTGGGACCCCTCAGACCAGCTGAGCCAGTAGTTTCATCAGTATGCAGGACCTGAAGGAATATCTCACAGGGAAAACTTAACATTTCATAACATTCAAGTTGTTATTTATAGAGCAGTTAAGGGAAACTGTAATCTTGTAACAGGGTCTGTCTGCTTCTGGGGCAACAGGCAGCAAACAGCTCAGGGGAAGCAGGTCAGAGAGCAGCCAACCTAGTGATCAACGCTGAGTGTGCTGCATGCTCGGTTTACTGTTGCTTCTCCCCCTCCCTTCTTCCCTGATTAATTTAATAAAGCTTACAGGGATGGTTTAACTTCCTTCACGAGGCTTCCATTCTAGACTAGGAGACTGGTCATCTACATAAATAAAGAAGGTGAAAAATACAGACAGGATAGCCTGGGTTCCAGGTAAAGAGGAGAGTAAGGATGCCAGGAGCGCAGAGCCTAGAGGGACAGCCATGGCCTGGGTTGCCGGCCTTGGTTTTGTGATCAGGTCAAATAAATGGTGAGAACAGAGAAAGGCTTTCCTAGGAAGCGCCTGACCCCAGCGAGGACATGGGGAAAGGGAGGCCTGACCTCTGCTGGGTGTGATCAGCCCGTCTTATCAGTCACTGCAGTGGGTGGCTCCGGAGGGCAGCGAGGGGCGGTGGGAGGCCATTGCCTTTGGCGTCACTCAGAGGTTGTCACCGGAAGTCTTTGAGCAGAGAAGCCTCCTGCTCCTATAGGCCACGTCCAAGCAGGAAACAGAGGGTGGCTCCAGTGGGAAATTTCCGATTACGGGAAATATTTATAAGGATGTGGGCAAGGGAAAATTCAGTAGCTGTAGGGCGTTGTCATCCCGGGCGTGAAGGGGTAGGAGAGGGAGGAGTTATGGGAACCGAGAGAAAGGGGCGGGAGAAGGCCCTGTGGACAGCACAGCCAGGACGTCTTCCCTGCGAAGCCACACGGCGTTTATTGTTTCTCTGGCTGGGAAGAGGTTCTTCACCGCCGGGGAGCTGGGGCGCTGAGAAATCCACCCACACTTAGGACATGGGGTCTGGTCTTTCTTGAACAGATGAAGTAAGGCCCTGGTGGCTACATTGTATCAGAAGAGCAGGTGTCTGAAAATACAGCTTGTAATTGTAGCGATATAACATTTTACCTGGGTAAGAGTGGATTGCTCAGGACTGCTGGAGAAAGACGTAAGACGTAGCCTTACATTTCCCAGTGATTCTGTGTGAACATTCTGAGCTTCTGTGTTGATTCATGTTTTTAAAAAGATTTTTTTTCTTTCTTCCTCTGTCCCTCCCTGTCTTCCTTCTTCTAATGTAAGTTCCCTTTCAGAGATAATTAGCATTGATAGTTTATAATGAACATAATTATTTTCTTTTTTTTTTTTTCTTTTTTTGTTTTGTTTTTTTGAGACAGAGTTTTGCTCTTGTTGCCCAGGCTGGAGTGCAATGGCGAAATCTCGGCTCTCTGCAACCACTGCCTCCCGGGTTCAAGTGATTCTCCTGCCTCAGCTGGGATTACAGGCACCCACCACCACGCCTGGCTGATTTTTTTGTATTTTTGGAAGAGACGGGGTTTCTCCATGTTGGTCAGGCTGGTCTCGAACTCCTGACCTCAGGTGATCTGCCTGCCACAGCCTCCCAAAGTGCTGGGATTATAGGTGTGAGCCACCGTCCCAGCCTCAATACGATTATTTTATTTGTAAAACATAAACATGGGGGCCACTGTGTGTGCTCTTCTGAGCCTTGTTTTTGTTTTGTTTTGTCTTAGACCTAACAATAAAACCTGAAGGCAGCGCGTGTCAGCTTCACTGACTCTCCCACTTGCTCGTGGTCGCGTGTGTTCCATCCTCTGAGGGTCATTGTTGGTTTCACATGATCTGTTGGTGGGCATGTAAGTGCTTTCTAGACTCTTGCTAGCCTTGTGTGTATGTCTTTGGGACTAGACGTGGAATTGCTAGTGTAGGGGTTCTTGGTTATTTAATTGGCCGGATAGTGCCAAACTGCCCTTTCAGTAAGTTGCAGTGATTCACCTTGCCCCAGGAGATGTGAACACAGACGCCTGTTCTCTAAACCCTCACCAACATGGTATGCCATCTTTTCTTCATTGCCAGTTTGGTGGGTAAAAAACGGTACCTCATTATATAATTGTTGGTTTAAACTACTTTTGAGGGCCTTATTTCTGACTGCCTGGCCCTGCTGCAGGTGCATCGTCTGGGCACAGGCACCAAGAGGGCTTTCCCAGAGCCTCTTCCCTCTGCTCCTGACCGTGTGACAGGAACAGTGGTCTTGGCCCAGTCTCTTCTGCTGTGACACACCACAGAGTTCACCTGGGCAGAGGCTTGCGGCAAATGGGAAGCTTCTTCCCATTCATTTAGTTAAAATCATGTCCTCCAATAATTTCTTATCTTATTTTCTGTAATCTTACTGGACTGATGGTTGGCCTTTAGTCTTCCCTGCCCCTCCCGCAGCCCTCCAGGAAACCCTACTCTCCCTGGGCCCCGGGATGCTGCTTTTGTGATGGCCACACCATCTCCTCATTTTCCTTGGGGTAAATTCATATATATATGTGTGTTCATATATATGTTCCTAGCATAAAGAATATATATGTGTATAAACATATATATGTATTCATATATATGTTCCTAGCATAAAGAATATGTGTATAAACATATATGTGTATATATATATAGAGAGAGAGAGAGAGAGAGAAAGACAGAGAGAGAGAGACAGTCTCACTCTGTGGTCCAGGCTGGAGTACAGTGGCACAATCTTGGTTCACTGCAACCTCTGCCTCCCAGGCTCGAGCAATTCTTGTGCCTCAGCCACCCGAGTAGCTGGGATTACAGGTGGCCACCACCATGCCCAGCTAATTTTTGTATTTTTAGTAGAGATGGGGTTTTGCCATATTGGCCAGGCTGGTCTCGAACTCCTGACCTCAAGTGATCTGCCTGCCTTGGCCTCCCAATGTGCTGGGATTTCAGGCATGAGCCACTGTGCTCGGCCCATATTTTTATTTTAATATGAACATACCTGTGCTCAGAATGATGATACAGCAATCTTAGAGACTGACTGAACCAAACTTACCTTTTAAATACCTCATACTTTAGTAGTTTCAAGTTTTCCATGACTATTCAGTGGACGATTGAAAGCTGTTTGTAATTTTGTTACTGTTCTAAATATGTCAAGTGTTCTGTGCCAGCTTCCTCAGTGTTTTGTCAGTGGGCATCATTGTATGTCTTCAATATATCTCCATTATCTTTTATTTACTGTTACACATTTTATGCACTTCAGTCTTCCATCTTATTCAATATTTTTCATGCTTCTTTATTATCACATTCTTCTTCTACTTATAAAATTCTGTTCTTTCTTGCTTTTTTAATTAAAAAAATAAACTGTGGATTGAAGAGAGGTTGGTTAATGGGTACAAATACATAGTTAAATAGAAGAAATCAGACCTCATTTCTCATGGATCAGGAGGGTGACTGTAGTTAACATTAATTGATTGTATGTTTCAAAGAATAATTGTATGTTTCAGAGAATAATTCGAATGTTCCTAGCATAAAGAAAAGGTAGATATTTAAGGTGATGGTTGTTCCAATTACCCTGTTTGATCTTTACACATTACTTGAATGTATCAAATTACCACATATACTCTGAAAATACGTACATCTGTTATGTATCAATAAAATAGTAATTAAAAAAGAAAAATGTGATTTTCTCCCGTCTTCATCTTTTCTCTGTAGATTTTATAAGATGCAGGCAGGGTGATTGGTTTCCTCCTGGCTCTAGGTTTAGAAGGTTTCTTTAGATCACTGCTTTCTGAAGAGGCACTGGATTTGCTATTTCCAGCCTTTCGAGTGTGAAATATGTGTGAGAAGCCTCTTTCTTCTCCATCGTGAATTTCAGTGTCCCACTAGGCGCCACTGTAATGATGAGCTGAGCAATCCGATGGGTACTTCCTCCTGGTGGAAATGACCGATCTGATGTACGCTTCCTCCTGGTGGGAACGAGGGATCCAATGGATGCCTCCTCCTGGTGGAAATGAGGGATCCGACGGACGCCTCCTCCTGGTGGGAACGAGCGATCTGAAGGATGATTCCTCCTGGTGGGAATGAGCGATCAGACCGATGTCTCCTCCTGGTGGAAATGAGCGTCCAATGGATGCCTCCTCCTGGTGGAAAAGCCTGGAATGGAGATGAAAGGTCCCTTTTAATGAGCTTTAATATCTCATGGCTTTTATTCCTTTTTACTCTGCTTTGAAAGTAAAGGTTTGTTGGAACCTAGAAGACTGTGAACATTTCCTCCCATTTCTGTGTCACTTGGTCACTCTTCCCTCGTAGGCTGTGTGTATCTGTGTGTGTATCTGTGTGTGTGTGTGTATCTGTGTGTGTGTGTGTGTGTGTGCATGGATGCATATCTGTGCCTGTGTATAGTGAGGGGTGCTGGTGAAGAAGTGGATGGAAGTGGGTCAGCCCCTCCTGCTGGGCTCAGGAGGGTGGAGGGGAGAGAGGCCCTTCCCACTCAGCTGGGACCCCGGAGAGCCTGCACCCCATTTCTCATCCTGATGTGGAGTAGCTGCATGACGGTGGCCCAGGAGCTGTGGTGAACTCTGCCCTTTGCCCTCACACTCGTGAGGCAACGCCAGCCCCAGAGACCTGAAGCACCTGCCCTCTTCTCCTTGTTCCTCTGCCCAGAGAAGCACCGAGTTCTCAGCAGCGACCCCTCCTGACACCGACCCCTGTGCTGCTCTCTTGCCCTCTCTCTGTGAGTGGGGTAGGGGCACTGGTGCAGGAGCCTCCTGGGGAGGGGCAGCAGGGAGTCTCTGGGGCGTCTGTAGTGGGCATGTGGGGGCGTGGGGAGGAGGAGGAAAGAAGGCCTGTGACGGAGGAGGGGCATCTCAGGTGTGAAGCAGCTGCTGGGCTGGCTGGGGTGAGGGCCATGGCACGGCGTTAGTATTTTACTTCTAGTCAACGCAGCAATAGCAGCTGAAGTTGCAGTGAGAGACAGGTCCTGCTGATGTGCATGGTGTGCCCCCGGGGAATCCTCGCACCCCAGGTTTCTCCCTTTAAGTAAAAGGGGGCTCTCTTTTGGTTCCTTTTGCAATTGGATATTACTGGGAACTTTAAAAAAGGAAAGCAAGCTAAGTGTTTTATATTCTGAACTTGGAATGAATAATAACTAAAATGCCAGTCCCATGGGACAAAGTGGAATTTGTCATTTCACATTGCAGCTGAACATATAATTGACTTTAATTAATCTTTTTTTAATGAAGGATTTTTTAAAAAGTTTTGTTTCTCTTTACATCAATATAAAAACCTGTCATGAACTTTTTCCCTGGAGAGACTGCCACCCCTGTCACTGCCTGTGCATGAAATCGGTGGGGGAGGCCAGCACCTTCCCTGCGTCTGCCCCTGTCAGGGATGCCAGTCCCCTCCTTGTGCTCCTGACTCACCCAGAGAAAATACTTTCTCTCAAAGATTTTTCTTTCGGAAACCACTTACAATCTTAGAATCAAATACTTAGGGGTATTCTTTATTTTGTTGTTGAAAGGAGTTTGGGTAGTTTCATGGGCTGAAGGTCGTGGTGGCTTTTGATAAATATAAGTTGTCCTGCAGGAAGCCGCTGACTGATGAGGGGTTTTTACTCCAACATTTATCCCATGGTTGCGTCAACTTTGTTAATGGTGCAGAGTCCGTTAACAAATACACTCCACTTTTGTGTGGACGTTGTTTATAGAATTATTTTGTGGAATGCACAAATCCAGCTTCAAGGTCATTTTTAAAAAAGTGGTTTGAAATAAAAATGAAGTGATTCTGGCCCTGTTTAATCACCATTAAGCCCTTGAGCCGCAAGGTTGGTGCAGGGGAGGGGGTCCTGTTTGCTGAGGCGCTGGGCTTGCAAACAGGAGCCCTTCTTATGACGCCCTTCTTATGAGGTTGCCACAGACACTCAGATATCCAGTGACCTGGTCTTATTAGCTTCATTTTAGAGGTCAGGAAGCTGAGGCCCATATGGCTTATGTAGCTTGGTCTTGTTGCCAAAGCCAGACTGAGACAGAGAGGCAAACGCACATGGACACTGCCCAACCCCAGACACACCACAGCTCTGTGTCCCTACAGAGAGCGCAAAAAGGTAAGCCTTTATTACACTCCGAAACAGCAGTAAGCCATTTTCTTTTCTTGATTGACTTACAAATTGAAAAAAGAAATCAATAGACCTGTATTTTCTAAGCTTCAAAAGCTGGTAACTGTTTTTTCAGTTTAAATTTTGCTTTTAATTTCAATAGCTTTTGGGGGTACAAGTGGTTTTGGGTGCATGGATGAATTACATAGTAGTGGATTCTGAGATTTCAGTGCACCTGTCACCTGAGGAGCGTACATTGTACCCAATATGTAATTTTTTATGTCACACCTCCCTCTCACCCTCCCCACTCTGAATCTCCACAATCCATTATATCACTCTGTATGCCCTTGCATACTCAAGCTTAGCTCCCACTTTTAAGTGAGAACATGTGGTATTTAGTTTTCCATTCCTGAGTTACTTCACTTAGAATAATGGCCTCCAGCTCCATCCAGGTAGCTGCAAAAGACGTTTTTTTTTTTTAATGGCTAAGTGGTATTCCATGGTGTATATATAGCACATTTTCTTTATCACTCAGTGGTTAGTGGGCACTTAGGTTGGTTCCATATCTTTGCAGTTGTGAATTGTGCTGCCGTAAACATGCATGTACAGGTATCTTTTTCATATGGTGACTTCTTTGCCTTTGGGTAAACACTCAGTAGTGGGATTGCTGGATCAAACGGTAGACCTACTTCTAGTTCTCTAAGGAATCTCTACATAGTTTTCCATAGAGGTTGTACTAATTTACATTCCCACCGCAGGGTAAAAGCGTTCCTTTTACATGACATCCACACCAACATCTGTTGTTTTTTGACTTTTTAATAGTGGCCATTTTTGCAAGAGTAAGATGGCATCTCATTGTGGTTTTGATTTGCATTTCCCTCATCATTAGTAATGTTGGCATTTTTTCATATGTTTGTTGGCCATTTGTATATCTTATTCTGAGAATTCTCTATTAATGTCTTTTTGTCCACTTTCTGATGGGATTATTTGCTTTTTTTCTTGCAGATTTGTTTTTTCCCTATAGATTCTGGATACTAGTCCTTTGTCGGATGCATAGTTTGCAAATATTTTCTCCCACTCTGTGGGTTGTCTGATTATTATTATTAAGCTTTTTAACTTAATTAGGTTCCATTTATTTACTTTCATTGTTGTCGCGTTTACTTTTGGGGTCTTAGTCATGAATTCTCTGCCCAGGCCAGTGTCCAGAAGAGCTTTCCCAAGGTTATCTTCTAGAATGTTTGTGATTTCAGGTCTTAGATTTAAATCTTGGATCCATCTTGAGTTGATTTTTGTACTGGGGAGAGATACAGATACAGTTTCATTCCTCTTCATCTGGCCAGTTTTCCCGGTGTTCATTTAGTAAACAGGGTGTCCTTTTCCCAATTTATGTTTCTGTTTGCTTTGTCACAGATCAGTTGGCTACAAGTATTTGGCTTTGTTTCTGACTTTCATTGGTCTATGTGCCTGCTTTTCTACCAGTCCCAGGCTGTGTTGGTAACTATAGCCTTGTAGCGTAACTTGAAGTCCAATAACGTGATGTCTCAAGGTTTGTTCTTTTTGCTTAAGTTTGCTTTATCTATTCAGGCTCTTTTTTTTTTTTTTTTGGTAGCACATGGATTTTAGGATTTTAAAAAATTCTATAAAAAACGATGTTCGCATTTTGATGGGAATTTCATTGAATCTGTAGATTGCTTTGGGCAGTGTGGTCATTTTCACAATATTGATTCTTCCCATCCATGAGCATGGGATGTATTTCCGTTTGTTTGTGTCATCTATGATTTCTTTCAGCAGTGTTTTGTAGTTTTCCTTACAGAGATCTTTCACCTCCTTGGTTAAATATATTCCTAGGTATTTTATTTTATGTTTTGCATCTATTGTAAAAGGAGCTGAGTTCTTGATTTGATTCTTAGCTTGGTCGTTATTGGTGTATAGCAGCTACTGATTTGTATACATTGAGTTTGTAACCTGAGACTTTATTGAAAGTTTATCATATCTGGGAGTCTTTTGGAGGAGTCTTTAGGGTTTTCTAGGTATACTATCATATCTTCGGCAAACAGTGATAGTTTGGCTTTCTCTTTTCCGATTTAGATACCCTTTCTTTCTTTCTCTTGCGTGATTGCTCTGGCTATTACTTCCAATACTGTTGAACAGGAGCGTTGAGAGAGAGCATCCTTGTCTTGCTCCAGTTCTCAGGAGGAACGCTTTCAACTTTTCCCCATTCAGTATGATGTTGGCTATGGGTTTGTCATATATCACTTTTATGAATTTACGTCCCTTCTGTGCCTAGTTTGTTGACGATTTTTATCATAAAGGGATGCTGAATTTTATCAAATGAGAAGCTGATAACTTTTTAAATTAGAATAGTTCTTCTAAAATGGGAAGCAATAAAAGAGGAAAGAATGCCAGTGTCCCAAACGGTAAGATTCAGCATTGTCCAAAATGGAGGTAACTGCAGAAAGTGAAGGAATCTGGGAAACAAGCACACAGGAAGAAGCCCACAAGGGCAAGAGGAAGTTCTTTGAGGCAGGAGAGGGGACTGAGGGGGAGGAGTTGCAAGGTTGGGGAGCCTTTGGGGGCTGCAGTGAGCTCATGGTGTGGAGGACACTGGCTGGATGCCCCTGGAGGTAATGTCAAAAGACAGAGGGCAGACAACAGGGAGGTGAAGAGGGAGAATGGTGGCATACCGCAGAGTCCCCTCTGTTCAGTCATGGGGAGGGCGTCTAGAAGAGGCGGGAGCAGGACAGCTGTTGTCCTGGGATGTGGCCAGCACGTAGGCCAGCCTAAGCTTGTGATAATCCCATGGGGACCCCCATGAGAAGCTCCTCACTGTTCCTCACCAAGCCCAGCTCCAGCTTCTTCCTTGATGCCCAGCCTGCATTCCTCAGACCCCGGCTCCCTGCTGCCCTTGTACCAAGTACGCGGTGCCCCCTGCCCATCCTTCATAGCCTGCCCTCCCCTTTTCTGTCAATTCGGGTACGTTTTTCTAAATATCCAGGCTGGAAACCTCCGAGTCATAGAATGTCAGTGCAGTGCTAAAGTGTAGAGATTGTTCCCCCACCTTCTCTCCACCCCATGCATGGTTTTAAAATTTCTGCCATGTGGTTCCAGCTTCTACGAAAGCCCATTCCATCTTGAGACAGTTGTGTGGTGGGACAGTTTCTCTTTATAAGGAAGTGGGCCGGGCGCGGTGGCTCAAGCCTGTAATCCCAGCACTTTGGGAGGCCGAGACGGGCGGATCACGAGGTCATGAGATCAAGACCATCCTGGCTAACACGGTGAAACGCCGTCTCTACTAAAAAATACAAAAAACTAGCCAGGCGAGGTGGCGGGCGCCTGTAGTCCCAGCTACTCGGGAGGCTGAGGCAGGAGAATGGCGTGAACCCAGGAGGCGGAGCTTGCAGTTAGCTGAGATCCGGCCACTGTACTCCAGCCTGGGCGACAGAGCAAGACTCCGTCTCAAAAAAAAAAAAGAAAAAGGAAGTGAATCCTGCCTCCCAGAAGTCCTCCCTGCCTCTGCTCCCCGACCCAGCACCCAGGTCCCAGTTCATTACTTTCAGCCAAAGGGAAGGAGGTTGCGACGTCTGCCCCATGGCCAGCTCAGGCTCCCTGAGCATCACTTCCCCAGCTTAAAATCCTCCGACTGTTCTAGGCGTTCACACCTTTGCCCAGCTGTGCTGCGCACGTGGGAGTTCTTCCACTTCCTCCCACAAATGTGGGCTTGCTGGAGCAGAAAGAAACGTTTCTCCCTGTTTTACACTCTGTTGTCTTATTCCTGAAGCCTAACTCTGCATTTGCCCCCACATAGAGTAGAGACTGGGATGCCCTCTGGGGCCACCACCTCAATGACTTGCCTTCCTCAGTAGTCATCACCACCTGGAAAGGCACCTGTGTCTGCAACAGATGCACACACACACTTGCACACACACACTTGCACACACACACACACACTTGCACACACACACTTGCACACACACAGGCACGTGTGAAGTCGTGGAGCAAGCAGTGCTGTCAGCAAACACGCAGGGGAGACGATCCCTCCAGCCCTGCCCTCGGGGAGCTGATGGGTCAGCCTCCTGTGGACAGCAGGTGCCTCTGGGTCCAGGGAGAACCTTGCTTTATGTCTTAATACCCAGGTTATGTAACCAGATTAAAGAAGCATTTGAAAACTTTGCTCTAGAGAGCTTTTCAGTAAGTTTGATGGCATGACTGATTTTCCTTCCTGAGAATTTCTTCTTTTTTTTTATGGGAGAGCAGATTATTTTTAAAGTCCATTTTCTTCGGAAGAGTGAAAAAGGCCAAGCAATAAATCCACAGCTGTGCAACCTACTTCAGTGCAAGTCTCCAGGCCATAATTTCTTAGCCTCCGTCAAGCAAAGGAGCATGTGACGCCTCCATCTGCCCCAGTGAAGGGAGCACGGGTTGTCTGAGGAGGGGACGAAGGCGCCTTCTCTGATGTGTGTGGATGACACCAACGCAGAGGCACTCATTATTCTTCGTGCCTGTCTTGACTTAGCTCTGAAGACACGGGGAAGCTGAGGACACACTGGGCAAAGGGAGAAGTCACATAGCAGCAGTGACTGGCCACAGCTCCACAGCACCGGCACCCGGAGTGGTCAGCAGACTCCCCCAGCTGCCCTGTGGTCTGAGAGAAGTGAGGGCAGTCAGTGGGGAGTGGGGGTGAGGCTGGGGGAGCCCGGGGGAAAGACCCTTGGCTTGAGTGGGGAGACAGTGAGAAGTCTGGACGTTTCCTTGGTGTTCCAGGACGCCATCAGAAGGGCCTAGAGTGTGTGAAGCAGTCTGTTCTCCCTGGTAAGCATCACCCAGGAAGCTCCACAGATGGGTAGAGGGCTTCCCCAGAGGTGGGCCGGGGTGACTAGGTCAGGAATGCTGGCGGGTAGACAGGGGAGGCAGGACCTTGGGACAGTGTCCAGGTCTGGCTCAGGCCATGCCATGCGGGGTGTGGGCAGAAGCCCCGGCTAGAATGCGAGAGTGAAGAGACTGAGGGGCTGACCAGCGGGAGAGATGGGCAGTGAGGCTCGGCCACGTGGCCACCTCCCACCCAGGCCTCTCTCGCCATCTGCCAGCTGTTATTAAGGTGGCCACGGTCCTCTCTGCAGTCTGGGCCACTAGTGAAGTGGAGCTGGTTTCTTATTTCCCCTGTAAAAAACCCTCTTCCCACAGGGCCGCCTTTTTGACACCTCTTTTTTATTGAGAATCATAACCGTGTGTGTCAGGTAGACGCATCCGTGCCGGGAGGGACAGGCTGAGGCGTAGGAGAGCGCACAGTGGGCACAGGAAGCCAGGGGCACGGGTGGAGCGGGGCACTAGGGAAGAGCCCTCCTTGTGTTGCACGAGCTCTGGGATCTTCTGCCCCGACCCTTCTCCACTGGGAACGCAGCCCGAGGAGCAGGGCCGGGGCGCCGCGCATGCTCACGTCTGAATTCCGTTGCTTTCTCCCCAAGCTTGTCCACGCTTCTCACAGTACCTTCATTTTCGGTAGGAAGACCAGTTTTTCATCTTGTGCACTTTAGACATCCGTGAACCACGGCGCAAACCTGGCTCTCAGGCTCCGTTTAACAGTTGGAAATCTTAAAGCACCATGAAAAACAACTATTTTCTCTCTAGAAAGTTCCACTTCTTTTTAGTGTAAGCCTAGGATTGTACACAACTTACCTTGGAAGCAGAAGCTAGAAGTCAGCCCTCTGCTCCCAGCTGGACTTCCCCACCCAGGGAGGGTGGAGCACCAGAGCCCTCGCCTTCCCAACAGCCAGCATGCGGCTGGTGCCATTAGCCAGGCACTGGCATCTTCTAAAGTTCATCTTTTTAGAAAGTGTTATTTAAACAGTCTCCTCACGGCCTGACAAACCTGCACTGTAACTCCGCGGTGGTGTCCGGGCTCGGCCATTCGGCCTGGAGACGAGTGGAGGCTGGGGCGCGCTTCCTTCTGGAGAGCCAGGTTCCCCCGCTCTGTAGCGTTTGAATCCCATGCCCTGGGTGTGTGGGGGCCTCGCTCTGGCTGCCCCCGCCGCCTGGGTCTCCCGGGCACTCCGAAGCCTGCATTCCCATCTGGATGTGGAGGGCGCGGACGGTCTCCTCCAGGCAGCGCTCACTGCGCACCTCCAGCACTGCGCACCTCCATGGCACGTCCAGGGCTCCCCTGCCACCCTCATTTCTGTTCTCGTCCTAGCCCAGGGCATCTGCCAGCGGCCGGCTCCAGCTCCACCGCTCGCAGGCGGACCCTGGACGTGCCACGGGTTCTCCTCCCCTCCTGCCCCCGCCCGGGCAGCGGCCACCTCCGGGCTCCATGAGCTCCCAGGGCTCCGCGCTGGGGTTAGTGCGATGCCGTCGCTGCCTGGAGGTTCGGGGTTGGTTTGCGTTTTACACCCGCCCCCGCGGTGTGCAGCCGTCTGCCTGCTGCGTCCCAGCGAAGCATCTGGAACACGAGCCGCTTCTCCTGTAGCTGCCTCGCAGCCGGCCCAGGCCTCCTTCGCGGTTCCCAGCCTGGGGGAGCAGCCCTTCAGGCTTATCGCCCCAGGTTCACGGCCCACGCTGTGTTTTCAACATGAAACCGTAAAGCCAACAGCTCTGCATTGCTTCGCGTGGCGTCTCCATCGAACCGTCACCTGCTCCAGGCCGGGGTGGACGCGGCTCGCGCTGGGGCTCTGCGGGTGGGGTCCCCTCCCCGGCTCCCACACACCCTCCCCGGCTCCCACACACCCTCCCCGGCTCCCACACACCGTCCCCGGCTCCCACACACCCTCCCCGGCTCCCACACACCCTCCCCGGCTCCACACACCACGTCCCCGGCTCCCGCGCACCCTCTCCGGCTCCCACACCCCGTCCCCGGCTCCCGCACACCCGTCCCCGGCTCCCGCACACCCTCCCCGGCTCCCGCACCCCGTCCCCGGCTCCCGCACACCCTCCCCGGCTCCCGCACACCCTCCCCGGCTCCACACACCCTCCCCTGGCTCCCGCGCACCCCGTCCCCGGCTCCCGCACACCCTCCCCGGCTCCACACACCCTCCCCTGCTCCCGCACCCCGTCCCCGGTTCCCGCACACCCTCCCCGGCTCCACACACCCTCCCCGGCTCCCACACCCCGTCCTGCTGCCTCCCATCCTGTTCGCCCGCTCCAGGGCAGGCCTCCCCTGCAGGTGCTTCTCGGTGGCGTTGAGGACAAGCACAGTTAGATCACCCGCAGCTGGGTGGTTCGTGGCCGTGTCCGGCCCCGCGGGGTCTGCCGTGGGGGAGGAAAAGGGAGCCCGGTGCTGGGAAAATACGACGACTGGAGGAAGGAACCGGTGGATGAGCGCACGCCTCTCCTAAGGAACAGGCCTGCCTGGCGCCAGGACTGGGGGCTCCAGGACTCCGCGGTTCCCAGGCCGCCGGTGGCTGGTCCTTCCCGGCCAAGGGAGGGAGGGGCGCCCCGGCCTCTTTTCAGCCTCTTTCCCGGGCGCCTCCCATTCTCCGGACTCCAGTTTACTCACCCAGAAAAGAAGAGAAACCAGATGGTTTCTGAAGTCCGTTGTGGTGCTAGCATTTTATGCTTCTATTTTTGTCAGAGCCCCTTAGGAAATAAAACTATAGTGTAAATAATGAAAAAAAAAAAAGAGCATTCTATGTGCAAGTGCTTCGGGCAATTCCCTTTTTATACTCCTAGGAAATGATTCTATTTCCATCCACGTGAAACTGGGGCCATTTTGTCTTTCTACTTCACAAACTCAAACTGGGCAACTTTTTCCCTTTGAATTTCAAGAAGACAAGTGCAAAGAACCCAATACTCAAAACATGGTTAATTTTGCCTTCCTTGTGTATAAATGTTGCTTAGGGGCCATCCTGTTAAGATTCACAATCAGTGAGCAAAATATCAATGTTTATTTTTCAAGGCACTTCATAGTAGGCAAGGGTAGAGCGCCGCAATTTGCTGTTCTTCTAACAATTCCTCAGTGAAAATTGTACTTGTGGTTTGTTAGAAATTTTTTTTTTCAGAATGAACCCAGAAATTCTTTTGGTGTGGTTTTTCATACTTTACTATATTCTGCCATAGTCTCTTTTTGTTTTTTTTAACCAGTCTTGTTGAGATATAATTGACATACAATAAATTACAAATATTTAAAGTGTAAAATTTAATAAGTTTTCACATATGTACCCTTGTGAAATCATCACCACAATCCAATAGCTAACATACCCATCACACTTCTACCCAGTGGAATGAGTGGATGAAATGGTGTGTATTTAAATTTTAAAGAAATTACCCTACTATTTCCCACATGGTTATGGCATTTTTCCTTCCCGCCAGCAGTGTATGAGAATTCTCATTTCTCTACGTCTTTGTCAACATGTGTTACTGTGTCTTATTTGTTATACTCATTATAGTGAGTGTGAGTGCTATCTCATTGTTTTTAATTGTGGTAAAATACATATAAGGTTTACCATTTTAACTATTTTGCATGTGCAGTTCAGTGGCATTAAGTACATTCATATTCTTATGCAACCATCTCTACCATCCATCTTCAAAACTCTTTTCATCTTGCAAAACTGAAAGCCTGTACCCCTTAAACATGAACTGCCTATTTAGCCCTTGTGCTAGATCCTGATAACCACCATTCTATTCTGTCTCTATGAACTTGACTACCAGGTACCTCGTATTAGTGGAATCATATAGTATTTGTCATTTTGTGATGGGCTTATTTCAGTCAGCAGCATGTCCTCAAGGCTCATCCACGTGGTAGCACGTGTGAGAATTTCTTTTTAAGGATGAAGCATATTCCATTGTGTAGATATACCGCAATTTATCTATTTATCTGTCAACGGATACTGGAGTTCTTCCACCTTTTGGCTATTTTGAATGATGCTGGTATGAACATGAGTGTACAAATAACTCTTCAAGACGTGTTTTTAATTCTTTGGGTATATATGCCGACGTGGGGTTGCTGGATTATATTGTCTCTTTGTGGTTTAAACTTAGGGTTTCCTGCTGACTAATGATGTTGGGCATCTTTTTATGTGCATATTTTCCGTTTATATTTCTCATTTGGTAAAGCGTCTTGTTCAAATATGTTCCCAATTTTTGAGTTTTGTTTGTTATTATTGAATTGTCAGAATTCTTTAGATGCTCTCGATGCAAATCCTTTGTAAGATAGATACTTTGCAAATATCTTCTCCTAGCCTGTGGCTTGTCTGTTCATTCTTTTTAACAGTGTCTTTTGAGGAGGAGAGGTATTTAACTTTGATGAAGTCCATTTAATCCACTTGTTTTTCATGTATTGTGTTTTTTAGTGTTGTATCTAAGCATCCTGGGGTCAATAAGATTTTCTTCTGTGTTTTCTTTTATACATTTTAGAGTTCTAGGTTTTATATTGAGGTCTGTGATCCCTCTTGAGTTAACTTTTGTATATGCCGTGAAGTATGGATTCAAGTTTATTTTGGGTGTGGGAGGGGTATTGGGTGTCCAGTTGTTCCAGTAGCATTTGTAGAAAATGAATGTTTTTGCTGCTGGATCACCTTTGCATCTTTGTAAAAAAAAAATCAGTTGTGTATGTGAGTTTATTTCCAAACTCTTACTTGGCCTATATTTACACTGTTTTGTTACTGCAGCTTTATAATGATTATTAAAAGCAGACAGTGTCATTTCTTTATATTTGTTCTTTCAGGGTTTTTTGGGGTGTTGTTTGGCTATTCTGGGGTCTCTGCATTTCCATATGAACTTTAAAATCAGTTTGTTAATATCTACAAGTAGCTTGCTGTGATTTTATTGGGATTTATTTGAATCTGTAGAACAACTTGGGGAGAATTAGCTGCTTGACACTAGTAAGTCTTCCCGTCATGAACAAGGTATAGCTCTCCATTTTTTAAGTCTTTTATTTCTTTCAGCAATATTGTATTGTTTTCAGTGTACAAGCCTTTCACATATTTTGTCAACTTTGTTTCTAAGTATTTTATATTTTGATGGTATTATAAAAGTTATTTTTAAAAATTCTAATTTCTGATCTTCATCGCTATTATATAGAAATATAATAGATGTATATGTATGGATCTTATATCCGGTGGCCTTACTAAACTTACTAGTTCTAGTAGTCTTTTTGTAGATTACATCAAATTTAATTTATAGCTAAATAGAGATTTATTTCATTCTTTCCAATCTATATGTCATTACTTTTTTTCTTGCCTAATTGCATTGGTTATACTTTCCAGTAAAATGCATTGGCTATTTACCTCCAATAAAATGTTTAATAGAAATGATGAGAGTGGATCTCTTGTCTCATTCCTGATGTTAGCCAGGAAGCACACTCTCACCGTTAAATATGATGTAACTGTGTGTGTGTGGGTGTGTGGGTGTGTGTGTGTGTGTGGGTGTGTGTGTGGGTGTGTGGGTGTGTGTGGGTGTGTGTGTGGGTGTGTGGGTGGGTGTGTGGGTGTGTGTGTGGGGGTGTGTGTGTGGGTGTGTGTGGGTGTGTGGGTGTGTGTGTGTGGGGGGGGTG